>NC_134363.1:56166062-56360698 GCF_048569485.1 Anomaloglossus baeobatrachus | reverse complement strand
CTCACTTTCACACTCACTTTCACTCACACTTTCACACTCACACTCACTCACACTTTCACACTTTCACACTTTCACACTCACACTCTCACTTTCACTCACACTTTCACACTCACACTCACACTTTCACACTCACACTTCACTCTCACACTTTCACACTCACACTTTCACACTCACACTCACACTTCACACTCACACTTTCACACTCACACTTTCACACTCACACTTACACTTTCACACACACTTTCACACTCACATTCACACTTTCACACTCACACTTTCACACTCACACTCACACTTTCACACTCACACTTCACACTCACACTTTCACTCTCACACTCACATTTACACTTCACACTCACACTTTCACACTCACTCTTTCACACACACTCACACTTTCACACTCACACTCACACTTCACACTCACACTCACACTTTCACACTCACTTTCACACTCACACTTTCACACACACTCACACTTCACACACTCACACTCACACTTCACACTCACACTTCACACACACTCACACTCACACTTCACACTCACACACTCACACTTCACACTCACACTTCACACTCACACTTCACACTCACACTTCACACTTCACACTCACACTTCTCACTCACACTCACACTTCACACTCACACTTCACACTCACACTCACACTTTCACACTTTCACACTCACACTTCACACTCACACTCACACTTAACACTCACACTCACACTCACACTACACTTCACACTCACACTTCACACTCAAACTCACACTTCACACTCACACTCACACTTTCACACACACTCACACTTTCACACTCACACACTCACACTCACACTCACACTTCACACTCACACTTTCACACTCACACTCACACTTCACACTCACACTTCACACTCACACTTCACACTCACACTTCACACTTCACACTCACACTTTCACACTCACACTTTCACACTTCACTCACACTTTCACACTCACACTTCACACTCACACTTTCACACTCACACTTTCACACTCACACTTCACACTCACACTTCACTCACACTCACACTTTCACACTCTCACTTACACTCACACTTTCACTCAAACTTCACACTCACACTTCACACTCACACTTTCACACTCAGTTTCACACTCACACTTCACACTCACACTTTCACACTCACACTTCACACTCACACTCACACTTTCACACTCACACTTTCACACTCACACTTTCACACACACTCACACTTTCACACTCACACTTTCACACTCACACTTTCACACTCACACTTTCACACTCACACTCACACTTTCACACTCACACTCTCACTTCACTCACACTCACACTTTCACACTTTCACTCACACTTTCACACTCACACTTCACACTCACACTCACACTTCATACTCACACTTTCACACTCACACTTTCACACTCTCACTTTCACTCACACTCACACTTTCACACTCACACTCACACTTTCACACTCACACTCACACTCTCACTTCACTCACACTCACAATTTCACACTCACACTCACACTTTCACACTCACACTCACACTTTCACACTCACACTTTCACACTCACACTTCACACTCACACTCACTTTCACACTCACACTTTCACACTCACATTTCACACTCACACTCACACTCTCACTTCACTCACACTTTCACACTCACACTCAAACTTTCACACTCACACTCTCACTTTCGCTCACACTCACACTTTCACACTCACACTTTCACACTCACACTTTCACACTCACACTTTCACACTCACACTCACTTCACACTCACACTTTCACACTTTCACACTCACACTTTCACACTCACACTCACATTTTCACACTCACTCACACTTTCACACTCACACTCTCACACTCACACTTTCACACTCACACTTTCACACTCACACTTTCACACTCACACTTTCACACTCACACTCACACTTTCACACTCACACTTTCACACTCACACTTTCACACTCACACTTTCACACTCACACTTTCACACTCACACACTCACACTTCACACACACACTCACACTCACACTTTCACACTCACACTCACACTTTCACACTCACACTTTCACACTCACACTTTCACACTCACACTTTCACACTCACACTTTCACACTTTCACACTCACACTTTCACACTCACACTTTCACACTTACACTCACACTTTCACACTCACTTTCACACACACACTTTCACACTCACACTTTCACACTCACACTCACACTTTCATACTCACACTTTCACACTCACACTTTCACACTCTCATTTTCACTCACACTCACACTTTCACACTCACACTCACACTCTCACTTTCACTCACACTCACAATTTCACACTCACACTCACACTTTCACACTCACACTTTCACACTCACACTCACACTTTCACACTCACACTTTCACACTCACACTTTCACACTCACACACACTTTCACACTCACACTTTCACACTCACACTTTCACACTCACATTTTCACAATCACACTCTCACTTTCACTCACACTTTCACACTCACACTCACACTTTCACACTCACACTCTCACTTTCGCTCACACTCACACTTTCACACTCACACTTTCACACTCACTTTCACACTCACACTCACACTTTCACACTCACTCACACTTTCACACTCACACTTTCACACTCACACTCTCACACTCACACTCACACTTTCACACTCACACTTTCACACTCACACTCACACTTTCACACTCACACTTTCACACTCACACTTTCACACTCACACTCACACTTTCACACTCACACTTTCACACTCACACTTTCACACTCACACTCACACTTTCACACTCACACACTCACACTTTCACACACACTCACACTCACACTTTCACACTCACACTCACACTTTCACACTCACACTTTCACACTCACACTCACACTTTCACACTCACACTTTCACACTCACGCTCACACTCACACTTTCACACTCACTTTCACACACACTCACACACTCACACTTTCACACTCACACTCACACACTCACACTTTCACACTCACACATTCACACTCACACTCACACTTTCACACTCACACTTTCACACTCACGCTCACACTCACACTTTCACACTCACTTTCACACACACTCACACACTCACACTTTCACACTCACACTCACACACTCACACTTTCACACTCACACATTCACACTCACACTTTCACACTCACACTCACACTTTCACACTCACACTTTCACACTCACACTTTCACACTCACACACTCACACTCACACTTTCACACTCTCACTTTCACTCACACTTTCACTCACACTTTCACTCACACTTTCACACTCACACTCACACTTTCACACTCACACTTTCACACTCACACTTTCACACTCACACTCACACTTTCACACACACACTCACACTTTCACACTCACACTTTCACACTCACACTTTCACACTCACACTTTCACTTTCACTCACACTCACACTTTCACTCACACTTTCACACTCACACTTTCACACTCATACTCACACTTTCACACTCACACTTTCACACTCACACTCTCACTTTCACTCACACTTTCACACTCACACTCACACTCTCACACTCACAATTTCACACTGACACTCACTTTCACACTCACACTTTCACAATCACACTCACACTTTCACACTCACACTTTCACACTCACACTCACACTTTCACACTCACACTTTCACACTCACACTTTCACACTCACACTTTCACACTCACACTTTCACACTCACACTCACACTTTCACACACTCACACTTTCACTCTCTCACTTTCACTCACACTCACACTTTCACTCTCACACTTTCACACTCACACTTTCACACTCAGTTTCACACTCACACTTTCACACTCACACTTACACACTCACACTTTCACACTCACACTCACACTTTCACACTCACACTTTCACACTCACACTTTCACACACACTCACACTTTCACACTCACACTCACACTTTCACACTCACACTTTCACACTCACACTTTCACACTCACACTTTCATACTCACACTTTCACACTCACACTTTCACACTCACACTTTCACACTCACACTCACACTTTCACACTCACACTTTCACTCACACTTTCACACTCACACTCACACTTTCACACTCACACTTTCATACTCACACTTTCACACTCACACTTTCACACTCACACTTTCACACTCTCACTTTCACTCACACTCACACTTTCACTCACACTTTCACTCACACTTTCACACTCACACTTTCACACTCACACTTTCACACTTTCACACTCACACTTTCACACTCACACTCACACTTTCACACACACACACACACTCACACTTTCACACTCACACTTTCACACTCACACTTTCACACTCACACTTTCACTTTCACTCACACTCACACTTTCACTCACACTTTCACACTCACACTTTCACACTCACACTCACACTTTCACACTCACACTTTCACACTCACACTCTCACTTTCACTCACACTTTCACACTCACACTCACACTCTCACACTCACAATTTCACACTCACTTTCACACTCACACTTTCACAATCACACTCACACTTTCACACTCACACTTTCACACTCACACACTCACACTTTCACACTCACATTTTCACACTCACACTTTCACACTCACACTTTCACACTCACACTTTCACACTCACACTTTCACACTCACACTCACTTTCACACACTCACACTTTCACTCTCTCACTTTCACTCACACTCACACTTTCACTCACACTTTCACACTCACACTTTCACACTCAGTTTCACACTCACACTTTCACACTCACACTTACACACTCACACTTTCACACTCACACTCACACTTTCACACTCACACTTTCACACTCACACTTTCACACTCACACACTCACACTTTCACACTCACACTTACACACTCACACTTTCACACTCACACTCACACTTTCACACTCACACTTTCACACTCACACTCACACTTTCACACTCACACTTTCATACTCACACTTTCACACTCACACTTTCACACTCACACTTTCACACTCACACTCACACTTTCACACTCACACTTTCACTCACACTTTCACACTCACACTCACACTTTCACACTCACACTCACACTTTCATACTCACACTTTCACACTCACACTTTCACACTCTCACTTTCACACTCACACTCACACTTTCATACTCACACTTTCACACTCACACTTTCACACTCACACTCTCACTTTCACTCACACTCACAATTTCACACTCACACTCACACTTTCACACTCACACTTTCACACTCACACTCACACTCACACTCACACTTTCACACTTACACTTTCACACTCACACTTTCACACTCACTTTCACACTCACACTTTCACACTTACACTCACACTTTCACACTCACACTTTCACACTCACTTTCACACTCACACTTTCACACTCACACTTCACACTCACACTTCACACTCACACTTCACACTCACACTTTCACACTCACACACTCACACTCACACTTCACACTCTCACTTTCACTCACACTCACACTTTCACTCACACTTTCACACTCACACTCACACTTTCACACTCACACTTTCACACTCACACTTTCACACTCACACTTTCACACTCACACTTTCACACTCACACTCACACTTTCACACTCACACTTTCACACTCACACTTTCACACTCACACTTTCACACTCACACTTTCACACTCACACTCACACTTCACACACACACTCACACTTTCACACTCACACTTTCACACTCACACTTTCACACTCACACTTCACACTCACACTTTCACACCACACTTCACACTCACACTCACACTTCACACACTCACACTTTCACTCTCTCACTTTCACTCACACTCACACTTTCACTCACACTTTCACACTCACACTTTCACACTCACACATTCACACTCAGTTTCACACTCACACTTTCACACTCACACTTACACACTCACACTTTCACACTCACACTCACACTTTCACACTCACACTTTCACACTTTCACACTCACACTCACACTTTCACACTCACACTTTCACACTCACACTTTCATACTCACACTTTCACACTCACACTTTCACACTCTCACTTTCACACTCACACTCACAACTTTCACACTCACACTTTCACTCACACTTTCACACTCACACTTTCACACTCACACTTTCATACTCACACTTTCACACTCACACTTTCACACTCTCACTTTCACACTCACACTCACACTTTCATACTCACACTTTCACACTCACACTTTCACACTCACACTCTCACTTTCACTCACACTCACAATTTCACACTCACACTCACACTTTCACACTTACACTTTCACACTCACACTTTCACACTCACTTTCACACTCACTTTCACACTCACACTCACACTTTCACACTCACACTTTCACACACACTCACACTTTCACACTCACTCTCACACACTCACACTTTCACACTCACACATTCACACTCACACTTTCACACTCACACTTTCACACTCACACTCACACTTTCACACTCACACTTTCACACTCACACACTCACACTTTCACACACACTCACACTCACACTTTCACACTCACAGTCACACTTTCACACTCACACTTTCACTCTCACACTTTCACTCTCACACTTTCACTCTCACACTTTCACACTCACACTCACACTTTCACACTCACACTTTCACACTCACACTTCACACTCACACACTCACACTTTCACACACACTCACACTCACACTTTCACACTCACACTCACACTTTCACACTCACACTTTCACACTCACACTCACACTTTCACACTCACACTATCACACTCACACTTTCACACTCACACTTTCACACTCACACTCACACTCACACTTTCACACTTACACTCACACTTTCACACTCACTTTCACACACACTCACACTTTCACACTCACACACTCACACTCACACATTCACACTCACACTTTCACACTCACACTCACACTTTCACACTCACACTTTCACACTCACACACTCACACTTTCACACACACTCACACTCACACTTCACACTCACACTTTCACACTCACACTCACACTTTCACACTCACACTTTCACACTCACACTTTCACACTCACACTTTCACACTCACACTCACACTTCACACTCACACTTCACACTCACACTTCACACTCACACACTCACACTTCACACACACTCACACTTTCACACTCACACTTTCACACTCACACTTTCACACTCACACTCACACTTTCACACTCACACTCATACTTTCACACTCACACTCACACTCACACTTTCACACTTACACTCACACTTCACACTCACTTTCACACACACTCACACACTTTCACACTCACACACTCACACTTTCACACTCACACATTCACACTCACACTTTCACACTCACACTTTCACACTCACACTCACACTCACACTTTCACACTCACACTTTCACACCCACACTTTCACACTCACACTCACACTTTCACACTCTCACTTTCACTCACACTCACACTTTCACTCACACTTTCACACTCACACTTTCACACTCACACTTTCACACTCACACTTTCACACTCACACTTTCACACTCACACTCACACTTTCACACACACACACTCACACTTCACACTCACACTTCACACTCACACTTTCACACTCACACTTTCACACTCACACTTTCACTCACACTCACACTTACACTTTCACACTCATACTCACACTTTCACACTCACACTTTCACACTCACACTCTCACTTTCACTCACACTTTCACACTCACACTCACACTCACACTCTCACACTCACAATTCACACTCACATTCACACTCACACTTTCACAATCACACTCACACTTTCACACTCACACTTTCACACTCACACTCACACTTTCACACTCACACTTTCACACTCACACTTTCACACTCACACTTTCACACTCACACTTTCACACTCACACTCACACTCACTTTCACACACTCACACTTTCACTCTCTCACTTTCACTCACACTCACACTTTCACTCACACTTTCACACTCACACTTTCACACTCACACTTTCACACTCAGTTTCACACTCACACTTTCACACTCACACTTACACACTCACACTTTCACACTCACACTCACACTTCACACTCACACTTTCACACTCACACTCACACTTTCACACTCACACTTTCACACTCACACTTTCACACTCACACTTTCACACTCACACTCACACTTTCTCACTCACACTCACACTTTCATACTCACACTTCACACTCACACTTTCACACTCTCACTTTCACACTCACACTTTCATACTCACACTTTCACACTCACACTTTCACACTCACACTCTCACTTTCACTCACACTCACAATTTCACACTCACACTCACACACTCACACTTTCACACTCACACTCACACTCACACTCACACTCACACTTTCACACTTACACTTTCACACTCACACTTTCACACTCACACTTTCACACTTACACTCACACTTTCACACTCACTCTCACACACTCACACTTTCACACTCACACATTCACACTCACACTTCACACTCACACTCACACTTCACACTCACACTTCACACTCACACACTCACACTTTCACTTCACTAACACTTTCACACTCACACTTTCACACTCACACTTTCACACTCACACTTTCACACTCACACTTTCACACTCACATTTTCACACTTTCACACTCACACTTTCACACTCACACTTCACACTCACACTTTCACACTCACACTCACACTTTCACACTCACACTTTCACACTCACACTTTCACACTCACACTCACACTTTCACACACACACTCACACTTTCACACTCACACTTTCACACTCACACTTTCACACTCACACTTTCACACTCACACTTTCACACTCACACTTTCACTCACACTTTCACACTCACACTTTCACTCACACTTTCACACTCACACTCACACTTTCACACTCATACTCACACTTTCACACTCACACTTTCACACTCACACTCTCACTTTCACTCACACTTTCACATTCACACTCACACTCTCACTCACACTCACAATTTCACACTCACACTCACTTTCACACTCACAATTTCACACTCACACTTTCACACTCACACTTTCACACTCACACTTTCACACTCACACTTTCACACTCACACTCTGACACTCACACTCACACTTTCACACTCACACTTTCACACTCACACTCACACTTTCACACTTACACTCACACTTTCACACTCACACTTACACACACTCACACTCACACTCACACTTTCACACTCACACATTCACACTCACACATTCACACTCACACTTTCACACTCACACTTTCACACTCACACACTCACACTTTCACACTCACTTTCACTCACACTCACACTTTCACTCACACTTTCACACTCACACTTTCACACTCACACTTTCACACTCACACTCACACTTTCACACTCACACTCACACTTTCACACACACTCACACTTTCACTCACACTTTCACACTCACACTTTCACTTTCACTCACTTTTCACACTCACACTTTCACTCACACTTTCACACTCACACTCACACTCATACTCACACTTTCACACTCACACTCTCACTTTCACTCACACTTTCACACTCACACTCACAATTTCACACTCACACTCACTTTCACACTCACACTTTCACAATCACACTCACACTTTCACACTCACACTTTCACACTAACACTTTCACACTCACACTCACACTTTCACACTCACACTCACACTTTCACACTCACACTTTCACACTCACACTCTCACACTCACACTTTCACACTCACACTTTTACTCACACTCACACTTTCACACTCACACTTTCACACTCACACTTTCACACTCACACTTTCACACTCAGTTTCACACTCACACTTTCACACTCACACTTTCACACTCACACTTTCACACTCACACTCACTTTCACTCACACTTTCACACTCACACTTTCACACTCACACTTTCACACTCACACTTTCACACTCACACTCACTTTCACTCACACTTTCACACTCTCACTTTCACTCACACTCACACTTTCACACTCACACTCACACTCTCACTTCACTCACACTCACAATTTCACACTCACACTCACACTTTCACACTCACACTTTCACACTCACACTCACACTTTCACACTCACACTTTCACACTCACACTCTCACTTTCTCTCACACTCACACTTTCACACTCACACTTTCACACTCACACTTTCACACTCACACTCACACTTTCACACTCACATTTTCACACTCACACTCACACTCTCACTTTCACTCACACTTTCACACTCACACTCTCACTTTCTCTCACACTCACACTTTCACACTCACACTTTCACACTCACACTTTCACACTCACACTCACACTTTCACACTCACATTTTCACACTCACACTCACACTCTCACTTTCACTCACACTTTCACACTCACACTTTCCCACTCACACTTTCACACTCACACTCACTTTCACACTCACACTTTCACACTCACACTCACACTTTCACACTCACACTCACACTTTCACACTCACACTCACACTTTCACACTCACACTCACACTTTCACACTCACACTCACACTTTCACACTCACACTTTCACACTTTCACACTCACACTTTCACACTCACACTTTCACACTCACACTTTCACACTCTCACTCACACTTTCACACTCACACTTTCACACACACTCACACTTTCACACTCACACTTTCACACTCACACTCACACTTTCACACTCACACTTTCACACTCACACACTCACACACTCACACACTCACACTCACACACACACTCACACACTCACACACTCACACACTCACACACTCACACTCACACACTCACACACTCACACACTCACACTCACACACTCACACTCACACTTTCACACTCACACTTTCACACTTTCACACTCACACTCACACTTTCACACTCACACTCACACTTTCACACTCACACTTTCACACACACTCACACTCACACTCACACACACACTCACACTCACACACTCACACTTTCACACATTCACACTCACACTTTCACACTCACACTTTCACACTCACACTTTCACACTCACACTCACACTTTCACACTCACACTTTCACACTCTCACTTTCACTCACACTCACACTTTCACTCACACTTTCACACTCACACTTTCACACTCACACTTTCACACTCACACTTTCACACTCACACTCACACTTTCACACTCACACTTTCACACTCACACTCACACTTTCACACTCACACTTTCACACTCACACTCACACTTTCACACTCACACTTTCACACTCACACTTTCACACTCACACTCACACTTTCACTTTCACTCACACTCACACTTTCACACTCACACTTTCACACTCACACTTTCACACTCACACTTTCACACTCATACTCACACTTTCACACTCACACTTTCACACTCACACTCTCACTTTCACTCACACTTTCACACTCACACTCACACTCTCACTTTCACTCACAATTTCACACTCACACTCACTTTCACACTCACACTTTCACACTCACACTCACACTTTCACACTCACACTTTCACACACACACTTTCACACACACTTTCACACACACTTTCACACTCACACTCATACTTTCACACTCACACTCACACTTTCACTCTCACACTCACACTTTCACACTCACACTTTCACACTCACACTCTCACACACACTTTCACACTCACTTTCACACTCACATCAAATCGCATCCACGTCCTGCAGCGGCGGGACACACACACCTCACACACACATCAGATCGCATCCACGTCCTGCAGCGGCGGAACACACACGCACACACATAAGAACAGACACACACACACATCAGATCACACTCACTCTCACACACACCTCACACACATATCAGATCGCATCCACATACTCACAACATCCCGTGATATCGCTTTCTTCTCGGCGGCGATACTGTGCAGTGATCTTCCAGGACCTGCCGGAGGATCACATGGCCGGAAGCATGTGGTATCTCCGGATGTTGTGAGTGTGTCAGCACGTATGTGCGATATCGTCAGTGTGTGTGTGTATGCGATCGGATGTGTGTGAGTGTGTGTGTGTGTGTGTGAGTGTATGCGATCGGATGTGTGTGAGTGTGTGTGTGTGTGTGTGAGTGTATGCGATCGGATGTGTGTGAGTGTGTGTGTGTGAGTGTATGCGATCGGATCTGTGAGTGGTGAGTGTCGGCAGAGGAGCACGGCGTGCAGCACAGCTGCTGGGACCGCCCACCGGTGGGCACAGGGAGAAGTGGGGTATGTGTGTGAGTGTATGCGATCAGATGTGTGCGTGTTTACTGTCTGATGTGTGACTGTGGAGCATGATGGGGAGTGCACAGCATGGGGGATGGAGCACGATGGGGAGTGCGCAGCATGGGTGATGGAGCACGATGGGGAGTGTGCAGCATGGGGGATGGAGCACGATGGGGGGTGCGCAGCATGGGGGATGGAGCACGATGGGGAGTGCGCAGCATGGGTGATGGAGCACGTTTGGGAGTGCGCAGCATGGGGGATGGAGCACGATGGGGAGTGCGCAGCATGGGGGATGGAGCACGATGGGGAGTGCGCAGCATGGGGGATGGAGCACGATGGGGGGGTGCGCAGCATGGGGGATGGAGCACGATGGGGACTGCGCAGCATGGGGGATGGAGCACGATGGGGAGTGCGCAGCATGGGGGATGGAGCACGATGGGGAGTGCGCAGCATGGGGGATGGAGCACGTTTGGGAGTACGCAGCATGGGGGATGGAGCACGATGGGGAATGCGCAGCATGGGGGATGGAGCACGATGGGGAATGCGCAGCATGGAGGATGGAGCACAATGGGGAGTGGGGATGGCGCACGATGGGGGGTGCGCAGCATGGGGGATGGAGCACGATGGGGGGTGCGCAGCATGGGGGATGGAGCACGATGGAGGGTGCAGCATGGGGGGTGGACCACGATGGGGGGTGCACACCTCCCCCCAAAACACACACACACACTGCCACACACACACTGCACAACACACCACACACACACTGTGAACCACAAACGCTGCCCTACACAGACACCCATACACACACAACGCCACACACACACAACACCCAACACACAAACACCGTGGCACACACAAATATACGCACATACCGTACAACACACACATTGCACAAAACATACCCCCCCCCCAAAACACACACACACAACCCACACAAACCGCGCAACACACACACACAACGATACAGACACACAGTGCTCCACAAATAACGACACACAACGCAACACACAAACAACACCGCTCTCACCCCCCGCCACACCCAGACAACACCCAGAACATTTACAGCGCCCTTCACAAACACTTGGTAACTACACACAACAACATATATATATATATATATATAACAAAAATCATACATTAACTACACAATACGTAAATTCTAGAATACCCGATGCGTAGAATCGGGCCACCTTCTAGTTTTTTATAAGATTGATGGTTGGACATGACCACTATCACACAAAAGTTTTTACAAATATCGCTGACTGTCATGGCAGCATCAGGATCTATCAGTTCAGAATACAGATTCTGACACTCCGCCTGATAACTTCTCTGATGTCTGTAATTGTTACGGGGGGACCGGCAGATTAGGACCAGGGGGTATATATCCTAATCGCCAGTCGGGGCCCACCGTGCTCCAGATGACAAAGGAGCTGCTGGCACCTGAGGGTTAGGCGGAGACTATAGAGCTGGATGGCTCTGAGATAACCCAGGAACTCTGGGAACCAGTCACATGTGTTGGGACATGTCAGACCAGATGACAACCCGATTAGCGTTTTGGTGCACCTAGCGCTACACCAACCACGTGTGCAGGAAACACGTCAGGCCGGGTGGTAACCAGGTAGCGTTGACCGGAAGACCGCCACGAAAGCACCCTGTCGGCCACGTGTGTAGGACACGTCAGGCCGAGCGGTCCTCCGATTAGCGTTTCTGGCCACCTCTCGACTGGCCACGTGTGTGTAGGACACGTCAGGCCAGATGGGTACACCAGTAGCGTTGACCGGGAAGCCGAGGAGGATAAGGAACACCCTGTTAACTCCACAGGGGTCCTGGGGTACACTGTCCGTGCGCGTAGGGGGCACAACCAGACAGGTGGCGCAGCAGGTGCGTTGTCCGTGTGCGTAGGGGGCACAATCGGACAGGTGGCACAGCATGTGCGTTGTCCGTGTGCGTAGGGGGCACAATCGGACAAGTGGCGCAGCAGGTGCGTTGTCCGTGTGCGTAGGGGGCACAATCGGACAGGAAGCACAGCAGCCGCAACCCAGTTAACGCCACTGGGCTGCTATAGCAAGACTGGAACGGCAGGAGGGAAGCACGGCGCCTGACCCTGATGTGCCGAGCCACGAATCTTGGCGTGACAGGCACCGTTCGCCTAACCCTACCTACCGCTTCCCAACATAGGCTTATGCCGCAATGAGGCTCTAACATGGAGGTGTGCTCTGACTGAGCAAATGTGAAGACTGCGCACCTCCATGTTGTCTCCAGCCCCTTTTATAACCTGGGTCCGCCCCAAACCCAGGGTGGAACCACCAAGGTCCAATAGCAGAGTGCCATGTCATCAGTGACGTCACATGCAACCTATCCGGAACCGCCACGTCATTGATGACCTCATGGCAGCCACGCCCCAAACACTTCACCAGTCATCGTCTGACGACCAATACTGAGGTGCCAGATCATAGGGGCGGGCCTCTGCGAGCCAGTCCGGAGTTGCCACGTCATCAGGACACCTGACACCCTCTGCCCTATTAGGGCCTGCCACCTCACGGACATGCTCAGTGAGGTCCTTACCGGACCTAGCCTCTGGTGCACTAAGTGCCTGAGCATGCCCAGTAGCCTGAGCAACAGGCTCAGAAAGCAGACTATCAGTTTGAGCATGCTCAGTAGGCACATCCCAGCACTTAGACACAGCACGAAGTCCAAGTACCTGTGCAAAGAGGCTGTTAGGGTTAATTGTGGAAGCATGCTCAGTAGCCTGAACTGAGGACTTAGTCTCAGACATAACACAATCAGGCTGAGCATGCTCACTAGGCAAAACACCCGGCTTCAACTCTGGCTTGGGTAAATCGGCGCACGCATGCGCACTAGCCGCCTCTCCACACTTAGACGTGGTGGAAGGAACAGCCAACTGGACGACCCGAGGCACGGCCAAGAACGGCAGCCGGTGCCTGGGCGCAACAGGAACCGCAGCAGGCTGCTTGCGGCTATGGCGGCGCTGGTTCGTAACAGTAATCAGTGCAGGCAGACTCGGGTGTCAACCAACAGATTGGTAGTTCACAGGCAGGCTCGTAAGAGTTAATCTTTGCTATTTTGCTTGTGTATATCCTTTGATCACTTGTTGTTAGGAAGCTAATCACATCTTCTCTCCTCCTATATATGCTGGCTAGATCCTTCCTTGTATGCCAGCTATAGCTTATCTAAGCTGGTCTGGTGAGGTGTGATCCAGACTAACTTGCTTCTGTGTGGGTGTCATGGTTCGCTTCCCCGTCCACAAGGCTAGGGTAAGGAGCCTTCTCCCGGGCCTCACTTCCGGAGCCTGGATGCCTTAAAAGCTGACATTTCCAGCGAACCAGCGCCAACTATAAGCTTAGCGCTGCTTTGCCTGTGAGTGCTGGTCCTTGTAAGTGTGATCCTGATCCGTTCCCTCTCTGTGCCCTAAGCTTCTGTCTGTGTTCTGTTTCCTAGTTGTTCTGCCATTCCTCTGTCCCACCTCCTTCCTTCCCACAATAGTCCCGGTTGTTTTCCCCTCTCCTACCTACCCATTCGGTTGTTTCCTCTGGTACCGACCTCGGCCTGATCTCGACTCCTCCATTGCTAGTTCCTCCGGTCTTCCTGCTGCCCGTACTGTGTATGACTCGGACACGTCTGACCATCGCCCGCAAGCTCCACAGCTTCAGCTGTCCAGCTGATACTAGCAGACAGTGCATTAGCACACACTGGGAGTTCCCCTCATTGCTCATTCAGCTCCTTGTAGTGTCTTTCCCTGCAGGACTCCAGCTCCCCCTGCTGGCAGCCTGAAAGTGGGGTTGTAAAGATAACCCTTGTTGTCTTTTTGTTGCTACCTTCCTGCTCTTGCTTTTCTACGGAGTATCTCATTGTTTGTTCCTGACAGGTTGCAGTGTGTCCAAGTTTTGGTTTCCCCTATCTGTCTTTATCTGTGTTTCCATTTCACTCCTGCCCCTTCCCTCTGTTGGGAGAGATGAATCTGATTATTTCTTGTCAGGAGCATAGTCAGGCACGTGACTCAGGCATCTCCACCATTAGGGGTAACCCTGAGATTAGGGATAGATTAGAGACCACTAGCATGAGTGACAGCATAGGAGCCCTGGTCCCTCGCTTTCCTACAGTCACATCGTGACAGCCACGCTCTGTCTCACCACAACTCTGGGTATTTCAAAGTGGCGTGAAAACACCATAAGATGCAACGTTTTTTACCCAACTGCACATTGTGCAAAAAGTTTGTAACTTTTGAAAGTTTTCTGACCAAAAAGGTTTGATGAATCAGTGCCTATGTCTGTTTCAGGAGTCCTGCAGATGTAATGTTAACACACCCTGACTCCAATAGATGAATATTTCCCTATGACTGACCTATAAGCTCCGGGTCATCAATCGTGATCCATTATTTTGTATGTTCTAAAAGCAATGAAAAGGCCTTTTTATCCGGAGAATTAGGAGGATTCGTCTTCAGACATAGATTATAAACACAGACCTTGAATTGACGGCTCAGATAAGAGGCTTCAGATGTGTTTTTCTTCTGCTCTGTCTAGTGACCTTTATGAGAGTCTGGGGTGAGGTCTAACCAGCCTTGAAACATACAATTGGCTCATACTCTAAAAATGTATGCCTTGACTTTTTTTTTCTTTTCAATCGGACTGCAACTCATTTTTGTGTTTTTCTTATCTATTCTCAGACGTTCTTTGTTAATTATAGTGAAGTCAGATCCTCTGTAGTCAGTGCGTAAGACGTCTGTTGGCTGAAACTAGGTGATGAGTTGCATCAGTGAACCTTGATTATAGTCCTATGTTGCAAAAGGTATTTTTACAAATTGTAGGGTAGTGCATAGTGTCCGAGTAGAAGTATCTACAAGCTGAGTGGCATAAGTCAAATGGGTCTTCTCAGCTGAAGGAGTTCATTTGTCGGTCTCTAAGAAAAGGCCAAGGGTAGATGTTCAATGGATGGGAATCTTCAAACATATAATGTTGGATTTATGAAGGTCAGTGACTGGTTAAAGCCGTGTTGACAGTCAGTCAATAAGCTAAAGATGCCATTTGGACGGCAGATCTAATTCAAAGTGCTGTTGACACTTTCTAAGGTAGGATGGACTCAAGGAGACTTTTTGGAACGGGAAGTGTGGATGAACACTTTGTTATCAACTTGTAGTTGGCAGAGCTGACGTAAATTGAACAATCAGTTTACTAAATTGAGCATTTTTGGCTTTTTCTGTACTGGAAAATTCTAAATAGGATATGTGAATGTCACGGGGTATGTAATGACAGGACAGGGGCCCCTAGGCTGACCCTCAGACTTGAGACCCTGCACTGTCCATTATCTCGGAGGTAGGCTTCATGGTAGCCAGGTCCGAGCCACCATAGTGACCCTAACTCCTGTCTGAGCTCTGAATTTACTCCCTTTCTCCCACAACCTTGGGACGGGTGGGAAAACATAAAGACAAAACCCCACAAAAGGACATGGACAAGGGGGAATGGAAACTCATACATACAGCACTCAAAACACAGAGGAGAGATAATATGTGTACCGGGGAACAACAAAAAAGGGGAGAAAGTAACACACAACAGACAAACGCTCACACCACCCAGAAGCACAACACAGATCACCATAAAAAGGATCACCACCAAGACAGAGATCGTTGGAGCTTATGCTGAAGCATTTTTCGTCCATGCTTTAAATAGGGAGGGGACATGTGGTAATTACAAACTGGAGCACTTAGGTCCTACTCACCAGTCTGCAGGAATTAACTCCTGCAGAGCTGAAGACTAGTGAACCTGAACCAGCCGACGCACGGCTCTGGCTGAACAATCCAGAAGCCTCAGGTTGCTTGTCAGATTCTGTTGTGTGAACAGTGTATGACAATGCTGTGCTAGCAGGTGTGTGTAGAGCCGAACATTGCATGACAATGATAGCTTGTTGATCTGTTGGGTTCCCATATTCCTACACCTTATAATGGCCCCACAAACCCCATCACCCCACAAGACCCCTCACAGTAAGATGGTAATTATAGGCCACAATTCATATAGTATGATGGTCCCCACATTACCTCATACAGTAGGATGGTCACCACAGCTTGCCACACAGTGTGATGGCCCCACAGCCTCCACATACAGCATGATAGCCTCCATAGACCCCACAAAGTATGATGGTCACCAAAGCCTCCCTATACAGTAAAATGGTCGGTCCCCTCAGCCCTCCAAATATGATGGTCCTCACACAGCCTCCTATAGAGTATGAAGGTCTCCACACAACCACTCATAATGTGTGATGGTCCCTACAGAGCCCTCCATAGCCTGTTTTCTGTTGGAGTAAATGATTGAGTACTGATTCAGTGGCTCTCTGCTCCACCACAGCTGTTAACAGTACAGGCTTCCTGTGTACTTTGAAACTCTTAGGGCGGCGTTACACGCAACGATTTATCGTGCGATCGCATGAGCGATCACACCCGCCATACCACGGGTGGCGCTGAAAAGCAAACCCCCATCATCCCCTGTACCGGTCACCTTGCACCTTTTTATGGACACCGACAGGGCCACAGAGACGGGTCAGGCCATTCACAATAACCCCAAATACCATTGGCCCAGTGACGAGTAGCCCTGAGGCTCCGTGGGCACGTCACTAGCACTAAAACACTTCATGGTTACAATTTCTCATAAGTCACAAAAACTTGATGGTTGCAGTTCTCTCTAGATGGTGCTATATGATTGCATCTGCTAGAAGACAACCATCAGGTCAGTTTATATTCCTCAACTGGCAGAATTAATTGAATGCTGTTCCACTGCTTATTGGTGGTCACTTAATACACAGACAGAAAATTCTTCGGATGATCTGTAATAGATCGTTTTGTGTATATAGGCTGCCATTGCTCTTGGCAACGCAGGTCTTGTATATAAAGGACAATGCACTGCTGCATACAAAGAAGACCAAACTATCATTTCTCACATGAAACACATATTTTGCTTGTTTTTTTGGGTGATCAGCAGCCTGTTTAGACTGCACAATTATCGTGAAACAGGTGTTCCTTGGATCATTCACAATTATCGCCCAGTGTAAATGAACGTTTATGCTTCAACATGGTAACTTTGCTCATTCTTTTTGTTAGACTTTTTAGTGGATAAATAAAAGTTTTCTTTTATTAGAACCCCAATACGACACATAGAGAAGTACACAGCCCCCTTTTTGTTCTCTTTAGCCTCCCCGATTGTGAGTCTAGCAACACCCAACCCTTGATTCACTTATGTGCCGAAATCTCACGGTCAAAGCAGAACATGGTGAATCCATGTTGGAATGGAGAAATCAAGTAATTTGAGTGACTTTGAATGAAACATGATCTTCAAAGAATTTACTAGTACTACTAGTACTTTTTTTAAAAAAAAATGAAACCCTCGTGGGGATTTCTTGTGCAAAAGTGCTGAGAATGGTGTGATCGAAGAAAAGCAGCAAGAGAAAATGGATCAACTAGTAGACACAAAGGGTTCTGAGGAGAATATCAAAAGTCGTTCTGATGAACAGGCAGTAAAGTCAAGCTTTCTGCAGCCGAATAGAACTGTGGTACTGCAACACAACATGTCTGAACAGCTCATCATTCTTTAGCATGGATTAGCTGTATCAGCAGGCAACCAGTTTGAGTGACATTACAGTCTAAGGTAAACACAAAGACTTCAGTCCAACTGGTAAAAAAACCTACAAATATAAATACAGAGCAGTGGAAAAACCGATGTCAGAATTTAACGTGAGCCTCATGAATCAACGAACCCCTGATATCAAGTGTCAACAGTCCAGTTTGGTGGAAATGGAGTAAAATGGAAAGTTTTCTTGGCACACCTTCTCCTCCTCCTCAGAAAGTAGGACTTACCTAATTATTGTGTCCAACGACCAACTTCATCCTTTATAGCAGTAGGGCATTTTCAGCAGAGGTCATATGGATTGGTTTCAGGAACAGGATAACAAGTTTTCCTTGATTCTCCAGCTTCACAGTCCCAAGATCTTTATTATATAGAGCAGAGGTCCTCAACATGTGTTTCGGGAGCCACATATATCCCATGGGACCATCATGTGTGGTTTGCGAGTTGCGACTATATTTGAGATTGGTGCAGTAGCACAAGGTGTAAAAACCAGGCAGGTAGAGTAGATCTCCAGATGGTGACTTTTATGATTAGGCCCACAGAAGATCAAATCTAAATGCCCAAATTATGGCTTAAGAGTTGCAGATAAAAATGTAGTATGGTAAAATGGATGTAGGATGATATTGCCAGATAAAATGATGCTTTAAGCTGGATGCATTAGATTGGTAGGAGTGTCTGATGTGAGAATACCAAATGGGTGTAAGGTGTGAACCCCTATATGTAAATATACTGTATCGGTTTGTTTTCTATGACAAATTTGTGGCTGTTATTATACCGGTAATAGTTGATCTGCGTGCCACTACAGTGGGGGTAGAGGCAAGAGCTGAATGTCTCTATGTCATGTGGTGTTATGCTCTAATCGCATCAGGTGTCTTGGTATCTTCAGACTCTGTTCACACCCCAGAGTCTGACACCACACCTGGTGCTAGTGAGTTAGGCTATGTGCCCACATGTGTGCGCTCTGCACAGCAGCGTAACGTCCCTGCATGTGCGCTTCAGAGCGCAGCTGAAAAGCACCGTTCTGAAGCTTCGGTGACTGCCGATTTCATGTGTCGCGGGCGGGGAGGAGGGTGTCAGCACACCGCGCTCACCCCTTCTGCTCGGGTCCGGCAGCTGCTCAGTGGTGGCTCGAGCGGTGGGCCGGATCCCGGGGTTTCTCGAGCGACACTCCTCGCCCGTGAGTGAAAGGGGGGGTGTTTGTTGGGTGTGGGGATTGTTATAGTTCGTGACGCCACCCACGGTTGTGGTGATTGCACCACCGCTGCTCAGTGTGGGGGTCCCGGGGATGGTGATGCGGAGCAGCCAGGTGTTGTGTTGCCCCTCCGTGGGTAGGGGTTGGTGATCCCGGGGCCCAGTGAAGAGATGTAAAGTGTAGGGCCTGGAGGGCGCAGGGACGCGGGGGCAGCGCTGTGCCTTGCGGCACTGTGGTACTCACTCAGCCTGAGACTTGGACACAGTTTGTACGGTAAACCAAACGGCTGGTAGGACGGTCCCACAGACGGCTGCACCTGCACTCCCGGTAGGTGACGGTGATGTCTCTCTTCCTTGCACCTGTGTTGACTGATGGTAGCGGTGGATTCCCTCCGGTTACCCGCTCCCCGACTACAATCTGGGCCGGAGGAGCTCTACACTTTGCCCGCAGGCGCTGGCCCTGGGGAAACTGGTGCCCTGGCGGTGGCGGTGTCTCCCCTGTAATGGTCGGGCTGTTGCCGTCAATCGGGACTTGGTTGCTGGGGGATCTACGTCCCCTTCACTGACGGATTCGGCAAATTTGGCGACTCCTAGCCTTGCCGGGGTCCGAGAGGCCCCTGCCCTGGTGCTGACTGTCCTTCGGAACACTGCTCCAGACCACCGGGCACACAGCCAACGGGGTCCTTCCAGGAACTTCCAAACGGTCCCCCTCCAGACAGTCACCGCCGTCGCTGACCTTGCTGTTCTGGCCCTACACAAAGCTGGGCTCTCAGGCGTTGCACACTCTCTGCTCTGTCACCACTTCTTGCTTTCCTCCTTTACTCCTTTTCTTTCCTCCACTTTCACTTCTTGGTTGTTTACTCTAGCCCTTCACTGGACTTCACTCTTCCCCTGCCCGGGGCTATCTACACTCGAGCCCTGCCTGGGCTAATCTGCCTGACACTTCCTGCCTCCAGAGCTGTGAGCTCCTTGGTGGGCGGAGCCAACCGCCTGGCCCACCCCCTGGTGTGCATCAACAGACTCCTGGAGGAAGGCAACAAGGATTTCTGGTTAGCAGATGTGCCTACCTGGAGTGTGGGGTGTGGTGGTGTTGTGACCTGTGTCCCCTGGCTTGCCCAGGGCGACACACATGCGCTCTGGATGCAGCCCCTCCCATAGACAGAGCAGGGGCTGCATGCAAAGCGCATGAAAGAAGTGACATGTCACTTCTTAGAACCAGCGATTTGGCAGCAGTCGAAGCGCTACGTTCTAATACGCCACGTGGGCATGGATTAGGCACAATCTTCATAGATTGTGCTGGGGACGCAGGACGCATGCAGTTATATGCTGCGGTGCAGATCGCAGCGTAACTGCATGAAAATACGCTATGTGGGCACATAGTCTTACTCTGTCAGAGCTGGGCATTGACCAGTTTTGTGCTCACTGGTGATCAGTTTAGCAGGAGTTAATTCTTGCTGGCTAGTGAATTGCTGCTGGGGTCACAGGTTGCTGAAGGTGGAATGGTGGAACCTGGTCCCTCTTGCTGAATATAGCTCTAGCTTTGCTCCAGCAATACCGGTCTCTGGTAAACTGTTGTATGCTATTTGGTGTGCAGTGGAAATATCCTTGTTTATTTCTTCCCTATACTTTATTTCTCTCTGAGTATGTATTATCTTTACCCCTGTGTGTGTTGAGTTTTGGTTTTTCTCTGTTGGTATTTGTGGAATTTAATACTCCTGTCTCTGCCCTCCCATGGGTGGGGGAGAAGGAGTGTTAGACCAGGGCAATACTGACCTCGCCACTATCTTGCGTACCTCTGGAAAAAGGAACAGTTTAGGGTCCCCTACTCTGAGGGCTAGTCTAGGTGCCCAACTCCGAGTTACCATATCACATCCCGTGAGACTCTACTCAGGAGGGTCAATCTGGATGTAGCTTGCAAACCTTTATCAGGGCCAAATGTGGCTCTCAAGGTAAGAAAGGTTGAGGACCACAGCAGTTATTACCACCATTAGTGGTACTCAAGATTGATTGCCCCTTTTAAACTGCTTCCTGCTACATAGTTATGTAAGAGGTGGACCTGTACTGGTAATTCTATGTATTCTATGTGTTACACCAATTCTATTGTATATGTTAATATGTAATTATGCTAGCTAGGTGCAGGTTCCAGATGCAGGTGAATGGGGCTGTTATCTACAGGTGTAATCTACTGGTTGGGCTGGGTTAGCAGTGGAGTGTCAAAGACAGGGTTAAGGGGGAAGTGACAGATGTGAGAAGGAAGACAGTAGGGAGGTCTCAACAGTTCAGGACCAGTCAGAGAACCTTTAGGTAACCTCAAGAGGTCCGGAGCCTACGGCTCACCCCATCAGGCTTAGAGAGTCGTTCAGCCAGAGAGCCGTTAAAAGTCCAGCAGCAGATGAAGGTGTGAGGATGAGGGGGAAAAAAGGCACCGACCCGGGAGCTTGAGGACAGGAAGCAAGATAGCGGGGGAAACAGGTTGAGGAGCAGTATCCCACACTGAGCAAAAGAAAGGGAAAAGAAGTTCATGCCTGTCATAACAGTGTGTAGAATAAAAGTGAACGATTCTGTTTGGCCAAGTGAACCCCAGTGTTGTATAACTGTCTACGACAACAACTTCCAGCAGGGTGATGGACACTAGCCTGAAGAAACCAGTATGTGTCATGCACCCCACCCAAAGTCACATCTGCACATAGAGTCTTCTTGGGGAAGGAGTGTGATGCCCGAGTGGCTCGGTGTCCCCCTTCTTCAGTACATTGATTGAAAAAAGACCTACGTCCATCTAGTTCAACCTTCCTCCACCAATTCTACATTTTATCACTAAGGAGTACTTTGCACGCTGCAACATCGCAAGCCGATGCTGCGATGTCGAGCGCGATAGTCCCCACCCCCGTCGCAGCAGCAATATCTTGTGATTGCTGGCGTAGCGAACATTATCGCTACGCCAGCTTCACATGCACTCGCCTGCCCTGCAATGTCACTTTGGCCGGCGATCCACCTCCTTCCTAAGGGGGCAGGTCGTGCGGCATCACAGTGACGTCACACGGCAGACGGCCAATAGCAGCGGAGGGTCGGAGATGAGCAGGATGTAAACATCCCGCCAACCTCCTTCCTTCCGCATTGCAGCCGGGACGCAGGTAGGAGATGTTCCTCGCTCCTGCGGCTTCATACACAGCGATCTGTGCTGCCGCAGTAACGAGGAACTACATCGTACCTGTTGCTGCATCGGCATTATGGAAATGTCGGAACCCTACACTGATGATACGATAACGACGCTTTTGCGCTCGTTAATCGTATCAAAAAGGATTTGCACACTACGATATCGACTGCGACGCCGGATGTGCGTCACTTTCGATTTGACCCCACCGACATCGCACCTGCGATGTCGTAGTGTGCAAAGCCCCCCTTAGTCATTTATAACCAACAATGTTGTATGTACTGAGGAAATCATCCAGCCCTTTTTATAAAGTTGTTATAGTATCTGCCATTACTACCTCTTGTGGTAGGGAATTCCACAGTCTGACTGCTCTAACCGCAAAAAATCTTTTCCTGTTTAGCTACCAGAATCGCCTTTCTTCCACACGCAGTGAGTGCCCCCTACTCCTTAGTATTGTCTTTGAAAGAAATAAGCTATGTGCCAGTCCTTTATATGGACCTCACATGTATTTATACATATAAATGAAATCCCCTCTGAGACATGTTTTTTTCTAAGCTAAATAAGCCCAACTTTTTCAACCTCTCATCATATGGGCGCCATTCCTTGTAGTAGTCTAGTTACCGCCTTTGAACTGACTCTAACTTCTAAATGTCCTTTTTAAAATGTGGACTCCAAAACTGGATCCCATATTCCAGATGTGGCCTTACAAATGATTTATAGAGGGGTAAAAAATGGGATTATGGGATTTCTGTCACACGGACTTTTGCACAAACTTCGCTGACTGTCATCATGGCAGTATTGGACTCTGCTCACATTGCGGATTCTGACACTCCGCCTAATGGTTTCTATGATGTCTGGGATCAACACAGGGAGACTCAGGCATCAACCTGCTGTCTGCTGATTCATAGGCAGGCTAGAAAGAACTAATCTCCGCTAGTCTGCTTGCTTTAATCACGTTGTGGGGAGGCATTTCACATCTGCTCCCCTCCTATTTATACTGTTGGAGTCCTTCCAGCCATGCCAGCTATAGTATATTCTATACAGTTGGTCTGTGAGGTGTGGTGTCCCAGACTCTCTCTGGTGAAAGTATTGGTTTTCCCTTGTCTGTTTTTTGTTTTTTTTTCAACACACTCCTGTCCCGTCCCTCCCTGGGGGGAGGAGGAATCAGATTAGGACTGGTCAGAAGCAGGGCCAGGAAGGAGTCTTGGACATCACCACCATCAGAAGTATCCCTGAGCCTAGGGATAGCATGGGGCCCCCTAGTTTGAGGGACAGCTTAGGAGCCCTGGTTCCCCGCTATCCCAAAGTTTCCCTAAATTGGAGATTGTAAATTGGGGATATTTATAATTCCATTTCAGCTTAATATTGTGTCTTTACTCACGATTTAAGGTTCAATGCCCACACAATAAACATTGTTTAATTGATTGTATGGGGTATTTACAGAAGAAAAGGTTAATATGGTAGGAGTCTGTATAAACGGTACAAGCTGTTGTCTTCACTCATCACTCATCAGCACTACTGAACGTCTGGGAGAGTTGAATGGCTCTTCTTACTTTCAGCACATTAATCTGATGGACGGCAGCTGGAAAGGTGTTTTCCATATGGTCCTCCGCCTAGCAGATGCCGTATAAGCACTAACTGGAAGGTGAAATCAAGGAAGGATAATTAATGAGGTCATTAGTGGAGACATCACTCACGGGTGATATAAGGCAAAGGATTCTATTTCAGAAGTTTGTCTTCGGATAATCCAAAGTGTTTACAGCTGACTTTGTTATGCGGCTTATTTGTCTTATTCAGTATCGTGTAGTTTTGCTTAGCTGAAGCAATAAATTATTGTTGTAGATGGTTCTCACACTGATAAGCAGATGATGAAGTTTCCCTTTGCTTGGACCTCAAGTAATTTGTAGAAGAATCCAGCCAAAAGTGTTAAAGAGTTGCTACTCTACTTTTCATATTGATATCTTGAGAATAGATCATCAATATTAGATCAGTGGGGGTCGAACATCCGGGATACCCACCGATCAGCTGTTTTCGAGACAGATGTTAGAAGTTGTGGATCTGCACAGCTCAGCTCTGTCAACTATGTAGCTGGGTTCTGCACAAACACCCATATTTGAATGATTAATTCGGGTGGTGGAAGACGCTTACAAATCTGATCTTGATGATAGGTCATCAATACAAAAGTAGTGGAGGAACCCTTTTATTCCTCTACAGCAGTGTTTCTCAACTCCAGTCCTCAAGACCAAACAACAGATCATGTTTTCAGGTTTTCCTCAATATTAGGGAATAATTCCATAACCTGTGCAACATTAAGGAAATCCTGAAAACTTGAAAACATGATCTGTTGGTGGGTCTTGAGGACTGGAGTTGAGAAACACTGCTCTACAGCAATGCAACATAGTGAATAAAACTTACTGAAACCAATGGACTGTCTATGTCGTGAAGAACCCTTGGCACAGGCCAAAGCCAACAATGCTAACATTGTTCAACATATGGTTAGTCAATTGTAAACCTAAATCAATTGTCGGTGTACTGTAGGTCCTCCTTTTGCTGCCAATTATAGCATGAACTCTAGAAGACCTCTGATTCTTTTCTGTGGCACCAGATCCATCATGTCCTCTGATTGGAGAGATTGGGCATCCATGTTGTGGACGTATTTTTCCAGTAAGTCCCATAGAGGCAAGAATTGACATCTGGTGAATTTGGAGACCAAAACATCACCTTAAACCTTTAATTGTGACCTTCAAACTATTCCTCAACAATTTTTGCATTATATATAAACAAAAACCCCCCAACGCTCACACTAGGATGAAATACAAAAAGATCTTTATTGATCGGATTGTAGAGCTATAGGTAGAAAGCAGGGAGATTATAATTATGAAGGATCTACCGCGCTTCTAAGATGAAAGCTAATAAGGTTGCTAGCTATAATGGGGTGCTTGCCTGTAGGAAAATGTGTCCTATCTAATTTAAAAAACTGGCTTTGGTGGGTTAATGGTAGAGGCTTTAACAGGAATCAGTCTGAAGATAGAAAAGAAAAAGAAAAAAAGGGGGGGGGGGTATTTCAGAAGTCTAATATAGACTAGGGGGAGATGTTTGTATCCTAATAGTAGTAAAGGAGTAAGGGTACCTTCACACTTAGCGATGCAGCAGCGATCCGACCAGCGATCTGACCTGGTCAGGATCGCTGCTGCATCGCTACATGGTCGCTGGTGAGCTGTCAAACAGGCAGATCTCACCAGCGACCAGTGAACAGCCCCCAGCCAGCAGCGACGTGCAAGCGACGCTGCGCTTGCACGGAGCCGCCGTCTGGAAGCTGCGGAGACTGGTAACTAAGGTAAACATCGGGTATGGTTACCCGATGTTTACATTAGTTACCAGTGTGAGCAGGGAGCAGGGAGCCGCGCACACTGAGCGCTGGCTCCTTGCTCTCCTAGCTACAGTACACATCGGGTTAATTAACCCGATGTGTAATGCAGCTACATGTGCAGAGAGCAGGGAGCCGCGCACACTGCTTAGCGCTGGCTCCTTGCTCTCCTAGCTGCTGTACACATCGGGTTAATTAACCCGATGTGTACAGCAGCTACATGTGCAGAGAGCCGGAGCCGGCAGCACAGGCAGCGTGAGAGCTGCAGAGGCTGGTAACTAAGGTAAATATCGGGTAACCACCTTGGTTACCCGATGTTTATCTTGGATACAGCTTACCTCAGATGTCAGACGCCGGCTCCTGCTCCCTGCTCGCTTCATGTGTCGCTCTCTTGCTGTCACACACAGCGATCTGTGTGTCACAGCAGGCGAGCGGCTTTGAAGAAAACGAACCAGGGCTGTGTGTAACGAGCAGCGATCTCGCAGCAGGGGCCAGATCGCTGCTCATTGTCACACACAGCGAGATCGCTAATGAGGTCACTGCTGCGTCACAAAAAGCGTGACTCAGCAGCGATCTCGGCAGCGAGCTCGCTGTGTGTGAAGCACCCCTAATGGCACAATACCTGATAAGTGCTGATTATATTGTGGGTGTTGTTGATACTTTGATTCGATGATACAGCTTCTAGTCCTGGATAGAGAGAATAGTGAGAAGCTTGTAGAACTGATCACATGTATAGTACTTGCCTTTGTAGACATGCCCCCTTGAAAATGTAAGTCCGCAATTGCTGAGGTGTGAAGTTGTGAGTGCCTGCGGGGAGTAAATACGCAGGCTAGTCTCAGCAGGATGCCGAGAACACAGACCAGCGAGGTAGCGTGGAGAGCGAAGGCGCATGTTGGTAACCAGGGCCTCAGCCGAAGGCATTCCTGGATACCAGACACAAGATGCAGGAAAGCAGGTGACGTCAAAATGCTCTGGAATCCTCTGCAGGAAAAAATAGTCCAACCAGTTTCAAAAGCTTTCGAGCCTTCTTCCTCAGGGATCCAATTGTGACATCACCTGCTTTCCTACATCTTGTGTCTGAAATCCAGGAATGCCTTCGGCCGAGGCCCTGGTTACCAATGCGCACCTCCACTCTCCACCCTAGCTTGCTAGTCTGTGTTCTGGGCAAAGGCTCATTTTTTGACAGATGACCATGGAAGCCAAGCTCTTGTGTACTGTTCCTAGCTGTTCTGATCTTCCATAATAAGGAACTCCATGTATTTCACATTATACAAATCATTAACCCTAGTGGAGGGTAGTGTAGTAGATTTTCAGTATCTTGCAAATCCAGAATGAGCTGCAGTGAAAAAATTTCATAATAATTCCTTCCTAGCTGAGAAAATTGAATCAGGGAGGAGCAAACGGAGTCGGAGCCAGCCAGTTCCAGTCTTTTTGGTGAAATATCTGAAAACCTGTCTACCAGAATAGTTGAAAAACTGGACAAGATGAAAAAATACACACCACATCTCTAGCAAGCATTGGAGGTCGATGAAGAACCTCTTTGTATTTGTACCTATGTATCACGGAAAAGATTTTAAGCCCCTTCTGACTCTGGACAGAGTGATCTGCTCCTTACTTTGCCATGCTTTCATGAACTGAGATGTGCAATCTGAAGAGGTATCAATCTATAATTTTTTGATAAGTGGTATATGTCAATGGTCAGGGCGAAATGAGGAAAACATGACTGATCTGTGGCTACACAACCCCGAACATGGCAAACGTTTTTCAGTATAGTCCGCATTAATGTTTTGAGCAATATGAACTACAGTAGCAATGCTGTAGAATGACACCTAATGAGATAGCACATCAATGAGCGTTAGGCCCCCATGACCCTGTCACTGGTCAACTAGTTGTCCTTCCTTAGACCACTGTTGGTAGATACTAACCGGGATACCAGGAACATCAAACAAAAACTATCATTTCGAAAATGCTTTGACCTTGTTGTCTAACAATCATAACTTGACCTTTGTCGAGTCACTTAAGACCCCCAAACACATCAGCACATCAATGAGCCTTAGGCACCCATGACCCTGTCACTGGTCAACCAGTTGTCCTTCCATAGACCACTGCTGGTAGATACTAACCAGGAACATCAAACAAAACCTGCCATTTCAGAAATGCTTTGACCTTGTTGTCTAGCAATCATAATTTGACCTTTGTCAAGTCACTTAAGACCCCCATAAATGTCAGTCTAATATGTAGTAGGACCTCCAAACTCTCCCCGTTAGATGATGTTGGAGGAGTTAAGGGTTGAGCCTCTTGTTCTTGGCAACATGGCCCTAAAATTCCACCCTAATGAACAGAGAGATGAAGATAGTTTTGAGGCTTTGCTCCAAGTGTCAGGGAGTCCACCAACAAGACACAAAGTCTTAACAAGTGTCTTTAGATACTAGAGAAGGCTAGTGGGTGTCGAATAGTTTAGCCGAGACCTGGATATATTTATTCTAACAGAGAAAGAAATGTTATGATCTAACACCATAACAATCTTTTATTATTGAAAGTTTAGCACATTTATTGTCATAGTGTTATTTTAAGTGTTAGAAATATTGTAAGTTTTAGTTTTTTTCTTCAATTTTGAATGACACCTCATCATTTAGCGTTCTTCAAATCTTTAGCTTCCCTTTCTCAAAATCAATGGTTTCCACCGGTCAAACATCCAAAAGAAAGTTCATGCCCCTAATTAATCAGTAAAATTCATAGAACGTAAATGGATTGTTGTAGCATGTGTTCTGCTAATTACTGTTATTTCAACTCTTAGGTCGGACCTGAAAAATGTTGTTTGTAAACCCTTTTGATCAGCTTAGTTGATCATCTTCATCTTTAGTTTTTCCTTTTAGTCAAGCCTATAGCCTTATTTCTAGCTTTGAGGGTAAAATAGTAATCTTATTTGTTCCCATGATCCTGAACTTCATAGATCATCATTATGGAAGAAGGTCAAGAGTTGCATAATGTCTACATTATTAATTATTATAGCACCATTTATTCCAGAGCCATTTATCAAAGCGCAATTATTATTTTTAGACAAGATTTAAGAATTAAGGTACACTCCGATTTTGATTTTAGGCCATCAATGGGCATCTTCAAATGGAAGCTGGATAAACACATAGCTGGGATTCTTTAAGAAAACCTGCACTCGCAGGGGGTTGGACCCGATGACCCTTGAGGTCTCTTCCAACTCTACCATTCTATGATTCTATGAATGGTTTGGCCTATCTTTTGATAGGCAGCCTTGTCTCCTTTCTTCTCCATACATAGGAGCACTCGTTTTGCTAAGCTTCCCTGTGCTCTATATGAGAGAGCTCCTGCTAGATATCTTTAGAGGACAAAAAGGCTTGGCAGTACAAAATCAGACATACTTGGTCTTGATTTCCCTTGAAACTCATTTGTTGAGGGCCCCCATACACTTTGGACTGTCAGTCAAACCTATCAATAAAATCTGGTTTAACTAATGTTAGTCTATTGTGTATGGGTTCTTAAGTCTTGCTTTTGGATTCTTCATTTTGGGGGAAAATCCCCCCTTCTGCCTTTCCTAGCACTGAAGACATATTCATCAGGAATTTAGATTGTGAGTCACATTATATTGTCACTATAGAGGCAAAAATAATAATAAATAATAATAATAATAGGGCAAAAATAATAATAATAAAAAAAATAAATACTATTATGTGGATCTCAAGACCCAACTGGGAAATCCATCACGTCTTCGGTGGCAATAATAACAGCAGGGAATTCATATTGAAGCATTATTCTCATGATCATCCACACCATAGGGCACTTTTCCTTCACGGTTTATTTTCATTTCCTTCTTCAGGTTTCAGCTAGGCATTATACATGAAAGCCGAGCTAAACTTTGTCCAGAACTGATTCATCAATGTTATTCTTCAAGGAATGAGCTGGAATAGTCATTAAATGGCTCTGTAAGAACACTGTCTGCACTGTGATGGGTTCCAACAAATGCATCTTGACCTATGACTACTATTTTAGGGTTTTCAAAGCTGATCCAAAACTGTAAGCGACTTACTTTACATTGTAGACATCCTTGGAATTGCCAAGAGCTCAACATATATGACAAGAATAAGGTTCACAAATATTTCTCTCCATTTTTAATTTATTTTATTTAATATATTTATTTATTTTTTATGTTTTATTATGTATTTAATCTTATTTAATATTTATTATTTCTTTATTTTTGTTGTATTATTTATTTTAACCTAATTTTAGATATTTATATTTTTAGATTTTATTTATTGTTTTATTATTTATTTTATCTTATTTTTTTTTTTATTTTTATGTTTTATTATTTATTTTCTTATATAATTTAATTTATTTTATTTATTTATTTTAATGTTTTATTATTTATTTTAACCTAATTTTAGATATTTATAGTTTTTATTTATTTTATGTTTTATTATTTAATCTTATTTAATTTATATATTTATTTTAATGTTTTATTATTTATTTTAACCTAATTTAAAACATTTATATTTTTAGTTTTTATTTATTTATTTTATGTTTTATTTTATATTATTTATTTTTATATCTTATTATTTATTTTAACTAATTTTAGATATTTATTTATATTCATTTTTTACTTTGTTTTATTATTATTTTATCTTATTTAATTTTATATTTTCATTTTTATTTGTTTTGTATTATTATTTTGTTACTATTTGTGTTTTATTATTTACTTTCTTAATTTTATATTTATTTTTATTTGTTTAGTATTTTTTTATTTTAGTTTTTTATTATTTACTTTATTTAATTTAATATATGTATTTAATATTTTATTTTTTATTTTATTCTTTTTTGTGTTATTTATTTTATCTTATTTAATTTTAGATATATTTTTAAAAAATTATTTTTTATTTAATTATTTATTTATAACTTTTTAAACTCTCCACCACTGTGGATGGTGATGTCAGAGCTACAGTGCACATCACAAAGAGAGTTTTGCCACCAATCGAAAGGATAGGTGATAAATGTCTAATCACTGGGGATCTGACCCCCAAGACCCACCTATTCACTAGAATGGGAGTCACGTACCCAGTTTTTCTCAATAAGATCACACGGCTCTATTCATTGTAATGGAAGTCAGTGAGATTGACTATATCCAAAATTATATTTTTCAATAGTGATGAGAAAGCACGATCATGCTTGGGAGCTCAGTACATGTAACAAGTAGTCATGGGCAGACCCGGACTGTAAAAGTTTGAATCTGCGCAGGGTCAAAGGTACCCGAGCATTGACCCTGGGCCCAGAGTTCTCAGGGAACTCTGGATACTGATCCGGATCCGGAAACTCAGATAATAAAAATAAAAGAAAGAAAAAAAGGGGAAAGCAGGTGTGTTATACTTGCCAGTCTCTGGGGAGGCTGTACACTGCTTCCGGGCCACTCACACTACTTCATGCATTTGCACTGCTTCCCCCGCCCACTACCAGTCCCCACAACTCACAACCCGCTTTCTGTGATTGCTTGCAGTGACAGCGTGCCTAACTGCTTGCAATCATAGCCTATAGGGTGCTTTACACGCTGCGACATCGCTAGCGATTGCTAGCGATGTCGAGCGCGATAGCACCTGCCCCCGTCGTTCGTGCGACATTTGGTGCTCGTTGCCGTAGCGAACATTATTGCTACGGCAGCATCACATGCACATACCTTGTCAGCGACGTCACTGCGGCATCACTACGCGGCCGGCCAATAGAAGTAGAGTGGCGGAGGTGAGTGGGACGTAACATTCCGCCCACCTCCTTCCTTCCGCATTGCCGGTGGACGCAGGTAAGGAGATGTTTGTCGTTCCTGCGGTGTCACACATAGCGATGGGTGATTCCGCAGGAACGACGAACAACATCGTACCTGTGGCAGCAGCGATATTAAGGAAATGAACGACGTGTCAACGATCACCGTTTTTGAACAATTTTTCGATCGTTGCTCCTTGGTGTCACACGCTGCGATGTCGCTACCGGCGCCGGATGTGCGTCACTAACGACGTGACCTCGACGATATATCGGTAGCGATGTCGCAGCGTGTAAAGCACCCTTATGTGTATGCATCTCTATTGGTGTAAAAATAAATAAATGAAAAAATTGGCGTACTGTTTCCCCATATTATGATACCCAGTACAGACAAAGCATACGGCAACAGGCTGTAGCCTACAGCCATGTGCTTATCTTGGCTGTACATAAAAATAAAAGGAACCGCATGCGGCCTTTTTTTTGTTAAATAATTATAAAAAAAATGGTGTGTGGTCCCCAATTTTGATACCCAGTCATGATAAAGCCGACAGCTGTGGGCTGCTATTCTCAGCCTGGGGAGACCCCTGGTTATTGGGGCCCCCCAGCCTAAAAAAAGCAGCCTGCAGCTGCCCAGGATTACTGCATCCATTAGATGCAACAATCTCAACACTTTACTCAACTCTTCCCGATTGCCCTGGTTCGGTGGCAATCAGGGTAATAAGGGGTCAATGACAGTTCACAACTGCCACTAAGCCCTAGATTAGTAATGGGAGCCATCTATTAGATCTCTCCATTACTAATCTGTAAGTCAAAAAAGAAATAAACAAAAACACTGAAAAAAATATTTTATTTGGGGACCTGAGATGCAGTGTAAAAGTGAGGACCTATGGTGGAGTGCTTTGAAGACCTGCATTGGAATGCATCGATACGTTCCACCACAGATGCAAAGCAGTACGGTATCACTGGATGTATCTTTGTGTGTGTGATGTTCCTTTGATCTGATGTGTGTGAGTGCCGGCCGGAAGCAGTGGAAGACCGCTGTGGATTCCAGGAGGATTTGGGAGTGGCACAGTGGCACAGATGTCCGGGGTCTGGTAAGTATGATTCTCATGGTTGGTGTCTGCCTTTTTTTATGGGGGGTAAACTTACCTCCAACTCGTGTTTCCTTAGAAATAAGCCCTACCCTGAAAATAAGTCCTAGTTCTTTTTGAGGGCAAAAAAATAATTTAAGACAGTGTCTTCTTTTTGGGGAAACACGATAATACCGCTAGAATCTATCTACAGCAGTGTTCCTCCAGTCCTCAAGGCCCACCAACAATGCATTGCCCAGGTGTTGGAATCATCACCTATGCAGGTGATTAAACTATGACCAGGGCCATACTAAGAAAATGCTGAAAACATGCATTGTTGGTGAGCCTTCAAGACTGTAGTTGAGGAACACTGATCTACAGGATAGATAATAAATATGGGTCAAACTTCTGGAAATCCAACTGATCCCAAGAACAGAGGTCCTAAAGCCCCCTATTTGATAGGGGAGGATGCATGACCAGCACTTCATCCATTTCTGAGGGACCGATACAATGGCTTTCTCCATCATTCACATAGATGTCTCACAGTTGCACATCCGCCCAATTCTCACACGGATTTTATGTCTTTTGGTCACTGTATTCAGACACTGGCCATTTTTTCATCTATCCCGTGAATCATAAAAGCAGTTAGTTGGAAATACTCAATGATTCAAGTTTCTCGGACTACAAAGTAATTATTCCCAGCTATCCAAACATCTAGAAGGCCTTAATTATGAAAAATCCTGGATAGTTTCCAGATAATTATATCACTTTTATATGTTGTCCATGAACAGATGACCTTAGAACATAAACATCTAAGTTCTCACACCCTCCTGAGCTCATTAGCTAAGTACTATGTAATATAATACACCGCATTATCTCTATAGGACTATAAAGCCTCCCCCCTATGAGAACCACATTACACATGCTCATCATAAAACACCGGCATAAGTCACATCAAAGAGCACTTTATGTTGGGCTTTGTACTTTATGAGTAAATAATGATGAGGTGTGCGGTTTTGTAGGACCAAAAGACCTTTAATAACTATTATATATGACATAAAGAAAAATTGTGGCCTCAATGGGAAATTATGGGATCCCATTCAACGTATAGAGGACATGACTATTTCTCTACATCGGAAGTAATAAATGGTAAATATCAGTGATCAATTTAATGAGCTTTAATTTAGACTTATTATTCCAAGTCACCTTTGACTTGCTGCCTTCTGACTTTTGAGGCCCTCACAGCTGAAATCTATATGTCTGTGCAAAGATTTTTTTGCGTATTGTCATTCAAGAAAGTACCATGTGCTACAGGAAAACTAAATCTGGCCATACACACTATATAGATACCAGCCAACCCCTACGTAAAGGGACTGTCAGCACAGAATGACTGTTCAAACCAAGCACCGGCACTCGGCGTATCATGGCAGGGACAAACATTTAGGTGCACCTTCCTACTTTCTTGATTTCCCTCTTGCTTTTTTTTGATTGAGAGCTCTGGCTTTATAAAGCCAGAGAAAGGCAGAGATAGATGCAAAAACAAGCAAGACGTTGCACCAGGCTGGGTAATCAAAATAAAAGTGCAGGTTCTCATGTTGCTGAAAGAATCGGTTTGACCCTGAAATCTGATCCCAGGTCTCTTCTACGCGTTATACTGGTCGACTTACTTAAGTATGTACAGTTTTTTCGTCAACTCTAGTCACAAGTGTTGGAGTGGGTTGAGGTCTGGGGACTGCAGGGACAATTCAGCACCTCTACTTCATGGTCACTGACCCATTTCTTTGCCAATCTTGATATATGCTTTGGATCGTTGTCCTGCTGGAACATTATGTCGTCCTTTTCATACTCATAGTACTCGAGTGTATGAAGTAACTCATCTTGTAGGATACTCACATAAAGCTCAGCACATAGCCCACCATCCATCCTGGTCAAACATCCAACACCTTTGGCTGTGAAACAACCCCATATCATCAGGCTTCCTCCATTGAACGTGACAGTTCCTTCAGTTTCTTGATCCGTTAGTGCCTTTTTCCCTTGTTTCTTCCAGACCCATTTGCACCCATCAGAGCCTCGTCTATTGACTTTCATCTCCTTCCTCCAAATCACCCGTTTCCAATCTTGTACTATCCACTTTTTGTACTTCCTTGCAGACTCAAGCTGACACTTCTTATGATGATATTGAAGTTGAGGCTTTTTCACCCTTTTTTGGGCCACCATTCCAGATTTATGTAACGTGAGTCGCCCGGTGCTTGCATGGACGTCTGTGATCTCACTATTATGAAGCATACGAGCCGCCTCCACTGCCGGGTGTCTCCAGAACTGATAGACCTTGTGGTAAGCCGGCTTCTTGAACCAGATATTTTGCCTGGACGTCATCTCTTGGCTTTTGAATGGATGGACTTCATATCTTATTCATCCATCTGTCATAGCCGGACATGATGCAGTTTGGCAATTTTCTTAGCCCAGAGTCTGCTATTGATGAGTTAGATAATGCATTTTCTCTATCCTTGGGAAATCTTCTTCATGGGTGTTTCACAATTTGAACCTTTCACTTGGGAATCAACCTAATATCACAATGAGCTATTAGGAAATGTGAGAACATGTTGTAATTTGTAGCATACAGGAAGAAAAAGATTTTTCCACCACCAGGAGCAAAACAGTAACAATGCAGTGACATGACAAGAATCTGCATAACTAATCGTATGCTAAAGAGCTGCAAGTCAAATCTATGTAGGAGATAGCCAAGATGATTGTCTAAAAAATGAAGGTCGTCTCACACTCAAAGATGTAGTGAATGGGGAGATATGGAGCCTGAAAGTCAATCACCAGTGTTAAAAAAGTGATAAAAAAGCATGTAAAAATATGCACTCAAAAGAATGAAAAAAATGCAATTTACATAGTAGGTGCAGACATTCTGCAACGTCAAACACCCACCAAAAGCTCATTGTGGGAACTGAGCCTGAGGATCTTGCTCATATGATCCTTTGCTGAGTTCTCCAGTTCTGCAAACAGCCAAACTGTTAAGGGGCACTAAAGCTGGGTTCACACATAGCGACAGCGACAACGACGTCGCTGTTACGTCACCATTTTCTGTGACGCAACAGCGACCTTGTGAGTCGCTGTTATGATCGTTGCTTAGCTGTCAAACACAGCAGACGCAGCAGCGATCATAACGACACGCGTCGCTGTGGAAGCGATGCTGCGCTTGGTAACGAAGGTAAATATCGGGTAACCAACCAAAGTGCTTCTCTGGTTACCCGATATTTATCTTGGTACCTTGGTTACCAGCGCACACCGCTTAGCGCTGGCTCCCTGCACTCATAGCCACAGTACACATCGGGTTAATAAGCAAACCTTTGCTTATTTCCCGATGTGTAGTCTGGCTGCGTGCAGGGAGCAGGGAGCCGGCACTGGCAGCCTGAGAGCAGAGGATGCTAGTAACTAAGGTAAATATCGGGTAACCAAGGAAAGGGCTTCCCTTGGTTACCTGATGTTTACCCTGGTTACAGCTTACCACAGCTGCCAGACGCCGGCTCCTGCTCCCTGCTCGCTTCAATTCGTCGCTCTCTCGCTGTCACACACAGCGATGTGTGCTTCACAGCGGGAGAGCAACGAGCAAAAAAATGAAGCAGGACATTCAGCAACGAACAGTGACCTCACGGCAGGGGCCGGGTTGTTGCTGGATGTCACACACAGCGACAGCGACGGGACATCTCTGCTACGTCACAGAAAATGGTGACTTAGCAGCAACATCGTTGTCGTTATGTGTGAACCCAGCTTTACACTGCAGGATAATTGCTAACAATGGTTAAACACACACCTTTGATGATTTTCTTGAAGTGTAAACAGGCTGATCACCTGTTCAGGCAATCAAACAACCGCCAATCTGTAGCAACAACCTTCACATTGTGCCACTGGTCGCACCATCTATAGGGACACTTAAGGATGTGTTTGTCAATTATCTTGTTGATGGTTTTCAGATGGAGCCATAATATAATTGTATAAAAGTGATCTGTAATTCTAGGGTGCAAAAACATTTTTTTCCCAGCAATCATTGCCCAAGTTCTCTAATCTTGCTCAATGTCCTTCGGTGTCTCTTGTAAGGGAAAAATTGGAAACAGGTCATAAAGTCAAGATGGAGATACAGGTGCCAGGCGTATTTACAACAACTTGTTGGTGGGATCTCGATCAAGATGACTGTTACTTATGTGGTCACAGAATGAACTCAAATTATTGTTTAATGGAGCATTTTAGCTTTGTCCCTACTTTGGACAGGCTAGGAATGCATGACCCACATTGGAATCTGGTTAGGGTATCGGGGTCAACATAAATTCCACGCATGATAGATCCTATTGTATTGTGTCCCATTGTATAGCAATAGTAAAAAAAAATTATACAAGGGGCTGCTGATAAGTCTTTGGCTTTACCAAGAAAGAAATGAGATAGGATGATGAAACTTTACATTTATTCCACATACTCTCCACTGATGACAACACACTTCTTACATCGGTATTCCAAGTTCTGTAAGCCTAGCAAAAAGAAGGATTTTGCTTGTGACTCAAACCAGGCATCCGTAGCAGCCATGGCATCAGAAAATGGTGTGAAAGTTGGTACCCTTGAGGTGTTTTTTCAGGTTTGGACGACAGTCGGAGAGAGCTAGATCTGGCGAATAAGGTTGGTGGTCAACCAGCTGGAAGCCCAGCTCTGCCAGTTTTGCCGTGTTTGGATGTGTAGGGTCAGCGGAGGCGTTGTCTTGCAAGAACAAGATTCCTTTGGACAGCTTGATGCACCTTTTGGACTTCAGAGCTGCCTTCAACTGCTCCAAAAGTTCAGTGTAATACCTTGCATTGATGGTGGAACCCTTTTGAAGGTAGTCCACTAGCAGCATGCCCTCCTTATTCCAGAACACAGACACCATCACCTTAGTGGCTGATTTTTGCCCCCTGAACTTCCTTGGACGAGGAGAACCACTGTGCTACTGTTCTTTTGACTGCTCCTTATTTTCAGGGTCATACAAATAAATCCAGGTGTCATCCATAGTGACCAGTCCATCCAGGATGTTCTTATCAGTCCAGAAATGCTGACAAATGGACCAGGAAGTTTTCACTCGCATGCGTCTCTGATCTGTTGTCAGACATTTGGGGACCACTTTGCAGATCGCTTCCTCATGTCCAAATGTTCATGGATAATGACACAAACACATTCACGGGAAATCCCCATGATGTCTGCTATTGCTTTAGCTGAAATTCGTCCAGGACATTCCTCATCATTGGGGCTGAAGTGTCCCGTTTTAAATTTGGCAGCTAGGTTTTTAACTGTGGAATATGAAGGGCATTGATTCCCCAATGTCTGCGACATATCACCATGATTATCCTTCTCGGACTTTCCTCGCAGAAACAAAACTTTTAGCACTCTTCTACTCTCAGTTGCTGTGAATATCGCATTAGACTCCGCCATTTTGTTTTCCCGCGTGCGTAGAACACTGTTGCCATAAGCAACAAACACAACATTTTGAAAACATATTAGACACATAAGGCTTTCATGTGATGTAACATTCGTTACCATAGAAACAAAAAAAGATCACAAAGCCAAAGACTTATCAGCAGCTCCTCGTAGTATCATAGGTGGGAACCTACATGGTTGTCGGTCAATCGATGGCGAGGTCATCTCATTAACCTCATTCATCTCATTAACCTCTTACATATGCTCCTGTGCTCTCTAGGAGAGTCATTGTTAGACTCCTCAAGAAGTGGCTTCTCTCAAGGAGTACAAAAGGATCTGCAGCCCAAAATCGGACATTCCAGATGATTAAACTATCTTTTGGTGGTCCACATACACATTAGATAGTTGGTCAAACTGATCGATAGCAGATTTGGCAGAAATAAGTTTAATGTGTGTGAAATGACATTAAATGCCACTTTTCAATCTGGTTAATAGGTCGGGGTCTTGTACGAAGACAGCTCTCTCTTTGCAAGGGGCTTGTGTATTTAGGCTCTAGAAAAGGTATTTTGCTTAATTGCATACTCCTTACTACTACATACCTAATCATATATATTGTCTCCGGACATCACCCCTGCATTGTCTGTCCACTGTCTCTAACATCATGTCCTCCCTCTATCTAAAACTTAATCTGTGAAAAACTGAGCTTCTTCTCCCATGACTAACCTTCATAAACCCAAAATTGCCATTTCCGTGTATGGTTCCACCCTTTTTCCCCAGCAGCACGCCCGCTGTTTTGGGGTCATATTTGACTCCGATCTCTCCTTCACTCCCTACATCTGAGCACTCACTCATGTCACTGCCACCTCAAAAACATGTCTAGAATTCGACCTTTTCTTACCTTTAACTCTGCAAAAACTTTTACGGTTGCTCTAATTCCTGCCACAACCAGGATCATTTGCCTCTCCAACAACTACACCAATACCTCCACCCTGTGCCAGTCATTGCACTGGTTGCCCATCCGCTACACAGTACAATATAAACCTATCACTTACACCCACAAAGCCTCCACAATCCTGCACTGCCCTACAGGCAGTGCAGAATATGTTTATGCTATAGAAATAAAACTTATTATTATTATTATTACATCTCCTCCCTCATCTCCATCTATCAACCTGTGCCCTGCGTTCTACTAATGAGCAAAGACTGGCATCCCCAATAATCCAAACATCCCACTCCTGTCTCCAAGATTTCTCACGAGCTGCGCCAATTCTCTGGAATGCGCTACCCAAGTAAATTTGATTAACTCCCAGTACCCACAGTTTTAAGAATGCCCTAAAAACGCATTTCTTTAGACTAGCCCATAACCTCACCTCACTTATTTAACTTTTCCAATTTTGCCTTTACAAAATTTTCTTCCAAATCTGGTCCTTTTTATCATCTGTTGCACTTAATAGCCCTCTGTATCTGTACTTGTACACATACTCTCTGGTGACAGGTTCCCTTTAAAGCAACAGAACATGGGATCCATTCTGCAAACTTAAGTCTTTGTGTTTTTCCTTATATAAAGTAAGTACATCTGTTTTGCTATTGCCATTCCTTGTATGTTATTGTGGATGTGTACACTACTCACAAAAAGTTAAGGATATTTGGCTTTCTGGTGAAATTTGAGGATTATCCTAAAATGCCCTCTAACCTTTCCAGGTGAACTTAATGTGACCTTCTCTAACCTTCTGAATGCACATGTCCATCTGTTCCGTGCTTCAGGAGTTTTTGCACAACTTTCTGTTCTTTAACAAGGAGCTTAATGGCAAAATTCACAAGTGTTTGAGCCATGAATCACCCAATAAATTTTGGGGTTCAATTAGAATTGGTATTCAACAGTCCGCCTCATCATGCTGTTCACATTTTGACATCATGAGATCAAGACGACCCCTAACAATTAATCAGCAGCACCGCACCATTGTGAGGCTTCAAGCAGGATGTTCTCAGATGGAAGTGGCCACTGAGCCTAGAGAATCACCAGCAGGTTGCACAGAGATACAGAGAGACTGGAAGAGTCACAGAAAGGCAGAGAAGTGGACATCGGTTGGCCACATCCCACACAGATAACCTCTTCATTGTGAGCCATTAACTCTGGAACCGGATGATGAATGTCGTACAGCTGCAGGCATATTTAAGGGAGGTGAGAAGTGTTACATCAGACCATTCTAAACCACCGTTTTCATCAGCATGGTCCGCGTGCTAGACAACCTGAAAGGTACCTGACTATACCACCAGGCACAGGTGTCATCTACGCTGGACAAGAGACCAGTGGGCCTCAGTGCTGGTCACTGATGAAAGTTGATTCATGTTGAGCAGACATGATGATTGCCGCTGATCAGGATAGTAGAGATGTCAAGGAGAGCCCTATGCATCAGCCACTGTTGTCACCAGACAAGCCTTTCATGGTGGTGGTGTTACAGTATGGGTCGGTGTAATCAACACTGAATAGCCCTACACTGTGTGACTGGTATAGTAACAGCCCCTACTACTGGAATAACTTAATTAATCCAATCATTGTGTCTTTGCATGAACAACACCAGCCTAATGTCATCTACATGGGCAACAATGCTCCAGCTCATTGATGTCGCATCATTAAGGAACGGCTGCTGGAGACTGAAGAACCTCAAATGGAGTGGCTGTACTTTCTCCAGACCTGAATCCCATAAAAACCTATGGATCAGCTGAGTCAGCGTGTACAGGCCTTAAATCTGTACCTCAAAACCTCAATGACCTGAGGGCCGCCCTTCAAGAAGAGTGGGATGCCATGCCTCCACAGACAATAACTCCACTTGTGACCAGCAGGAGTCATTTTTTCCTTTAATTGATTCTCAAGGCCACATGACAAGTTACAGACATTGACTTTTTCTTTTTTTAATGGGGGGTGGAGGAAGAGGTATACCCACCACCATTGGTTTTTGTTTCAACAAGTTGAGATAAAATCCCCATTGCTGCTTCTACTTAAATGCCCGACTGTTATGACTGTTATGATTAAATATCACTGTAGAGTGAACTTTATCATAAAATTCATCCAAAAGCCAAATATCCCTAACTTTTTGTGAATAGTGTATATGCACAGTGGGATTGCACAGGACCATTGTCAGGTTTGCCTAAATTTTCTATATTGCATATTGATACAATTTTTGGGCCAAATTCATTATTGCATTTGCACCTTTTTCTTTACTAAATTTTTGTGTCCCCCCCCCTCCCCGTTATTAATTTGCACTTTATTCTACTTTAAATTTGTGCATTTTTTAAAAAAAGTTGCAAAATTTTTGCGCAAATATACTCCCTCCCCTTCGCGTGGTTTTATGTGGGTAATGATTTGTCACACAAGCTTTGGAACATTTTTATGCTAAAAGGACACAAAAAAAGGTTAAAAAGGCAACAATAAAAAGTATTTTTGTGCAAAATTTATATACCATATTTGTCATTTTTGAAGATTTTGCTGGAAAACCCATCAATGAATACCATTAAACAAAAAAGAATGAGGACTAAAATGATGAATCGAGGACTTTATTATATCAGATAAGGAACCACCATTATTAACAAATACTATAAATGTCCTTTTCTTTAGGGAGTACGCTTGCACGTCACCGATATTTACCAGAAAGTTTTTTTTTTTTTTTTAACCCAGTCTTGTCCAAATAAAATGTTTAATAAAATGTGCTTATTCTGTGATGTGTATGATCAAAGTTGTTTTTTTTTTTCTGCTTTTTGTCTATTCTGATCACTATGCCTAAAAATGGTGGATCTTTCTTTCAGGGATTCTAAGAGAATCCATTAATGGGCGGATCAATGGGAACCTCATCAACGAGCTGAAAAATCCCTTCCTACATTAGTAGTATTGTCTGCCTCTCACGGTTTTCTGGTTTTGATGACCGTGCGTGGTGCTGCAGCACAGTCTTATTCAACTGAAAGTGGCCCAGCTAGGTATGTGAAGCGTACCACGGGGTCTTCGGGTACTCGTCACCGGGCCAGTGGTTCCTTGGGGTAGCTGTGATTGGGCTGACCCGGTTCCGTGATCCCGATGGCTACATGAAAAACGAACAACAAACAAGTGTCCAGTACAGATGGGGATGGAAGGAGGGTGACGGGCCCCTGGGAAGCATGTCACCGGTTGCAGCAGTGACTAGGGTCTCTGCCTCCTCCGCCACCGACCCTTCCTGTGACTAGTCATCTCCCAAGGGCAGTACTGGATGGGGGAATGGAGATGGTTCGCAGCGCCACCCGTGGTATGCGGTCAGGAATTAGCAACCACTGCAGTCTCTCTCCAGGGCAGGTGTTAGGTGCAGCTGGGATGGTGTCGCTCCCCACGGGCGGAGCGGGTCACCCCGGGAGGTCGGTGAGAACAGGGGTGGCAGAACACGTGAGCACCGGATTGCAGGGCGGCGGTAGTTACTCACAGAGTCACCAGGCATGGGTTCCAGTCACTTTATTTATTGGCTCAGGTGGTATCACACCCGGGGTGCTGGTCCTCGCCGTCAGAGACTCCGGTCGATCCCAGGCAGGTCAGAGGCTGGATCCGGCTTGGTAATCTGTGGCCTTTCTCCTCCATGCACAACTCTGTGCTCTGGCCCGTACAGGCCGGCAGCCTGGGCCTCTCGTGGGTCAGACCTCTGTCCTATCTCCCAGGCTCCCTCTCTGCTGCAACGCCGCGGCCAACCGAACTGAGGCTCTGTACCTCTCTTGTGCTCAGTCCCATGCGCTGGTGACTACTGTCTTTAAGTCCACGATTACAGGTGCCAGGTCCCGTCTGTCTAGGTGTTAAGGGGGCTTTACATGCTATTACTTACAGCAAGATGGGCTGCAGTGTGTACATCGCCCTGGCCAAAAACTAGTACTCTAGCAGGATACAGCTAAACCCCCACTAAAGTGGAAGCGTCACAGGTGCAGGAGAAGCAGATCACACACACACCTCCATGGAATGGAGGAGGGCGATTGCTAGATGATAAAACTGCACACTAGTGGCTTGCATAGAGCGCTGTTTACATATGCAGGCTTTACATGCTGCAACATCACTAACGATATATCGTCGGGGACACTGTGTTTGTGACGCACATCCGGCGTCGTGAGCGACATCGCAGTGTGTGACAGGCTGGAGCGACCTAAAACTATCACAAAATGGACAAAAAAACGTTTGTTTTGGAGAGGTCATTTAATAACAAAAAATCGTTGTCAGGTAAGTAGCGATGTTGTTCCTCGCTCCTGCGGCAGCACAGATCGCTATGTGTGACACCATAGGAGCGACGAACATCTCCTTACCTCCGTCCCGCCGGCAATGAGGAAGGAAGGAGGTGGGCGGGATGTTCGGCACACTGATCTCCGTCCCTCTGCTTCTATTGGCCGGCCGCTTAGTGACGTCGCAGTGACGTTGCTATCACGCCGAACACACCTCCCCCTTGAAGGAGGGATTGTTCGGCGGTCACAGCGACGTCGCTGACAAGGTATGCGCGTGTGACGCTGCCGTAGAGATAATGTTCGCTACGGCAGCGATCACCACATATCGCACGTACGATGGGGGTGGGTGCTATCGCGCACAACATCGCTAGCTATAGCTAGCGATGTCGTAGCGTGTAAAGCACCCTTTACTGTCCCTGACTTGTTTGTGCAGTCTCTGTGGTGTTATATCTAGACAGCTCTCTTCTGCCTCCCTGAAGGCCTGTCAGCAACCCTCAGGGAGATACACACTGTGCGTCTGCTCTGTCTCGTGTCCAAGCTGTTCTGAGGTAAAGTGAATCTGTTGTCTACCCCTAACTGTCATGCCCCCACCTTTGATAGTTGCTATGTCAACCAGTCTTGCTCTAATTAGTGGAGGCCACCTGGTGTCTGCCAGGAACTGTGTGTGTAGAAACATTGTTAACCCTTTCCTAGTGACTGCTTCTCCCTGCTGTATGGTGGTGTGAGGTGTATGTAGATTTACCGGACCAACCTCTTCCCTGACTGGGAAGGATATGATGATATACCCTGTAGCGACCAGTCTCAGGGGCGCTACACATGAGCTGCAGCACCAAGTACAGTCATGTACAGGAGCCCAGGTAGAAAAAAGGAGCTGCAGCACCAAGTACAGTCACATACAGTAACCTATGTAGGAGATGAGCTGCAGCACCAGGCACAGTAACGTATAGTAGCACAGGTAGGAGATGAGCTGTAGCACCAGGTACAGTAACGTTTGGTAGCCCAGGTAGAAGAGGAGCTGCAGCACCAGGTTCAGTCACATACAGTAGCCCAGGTAGGGATGAGCTGCAGCACCAGGTTGTCACATAATAGTAGCCCAGGTAGGAGATGAGCTGCAGCACCAGGTACAGTCACATATAGTAGCCCAGGTAGGAGATGAGCTGCAGCACAAGGCACAGTCATGTGAAGTAGCCCATGTAAAAGATAAGCTGCAGCATCAGGTAGTCATGTACAGTAGTCCAGGTAGGGATGAGCTGCAGCACCAGGCGCAGTCACATTCAGTAGCCCAGGCAGGTCCTGGGGGATTGGACCTCTAATGATTGCTTTTTCTTGAGAGAGGCTCTCACCACAATCAATGTACAACATCATAGAAGAAAATCACATGAAAATTCAAAAGGCTGCAAACTATTTTATTGCAGAAGAAATATTATATAAAAAAAATTATACTATATCAATACATTTTTGTGAAGCTTTTTTTTTTTTTCTTTACAATACACAGACTGAGGAGATGCATAGAATAAGGCAGAAAAAAAAATCCTGCCTATTTAGACAGTGTGCCGATGGGACGCAGAGGGTGCATTACACCAGGTTTGTGGCATGTTGACATCAACAAGGGTATAATTCAGAGTGAGTGCAAATTATATGAAACACCTGTAGTGTGCAAAACAATATGAAACATGGCACCGACACATTTATACGGCTCAATTCCTGCAAGACGTCTGCAAGCCATCAGTCCACCATTGTGCCGATATTTTTTCATTGAAAGTTTGGTCATATGCATGAGCGCACAAGAGATAAAACTCCATTGTACTAAACAGAATATACTTTGTGGTTAAAAGTCAACACAAAAGGTAAAATAAAAAAAGAAATCTGTTTGGCTGACTCCGATGGAACGAGAAATCAACGATCGAACTGTGCAGCACATTGTACAGAAGAAGAAACCTAATGTAAGAAATATAAAGTACATGTCAAGATATCTATTGGGGCTTAGTGTTTGCATGCAAATTATGGTGTGTGCCCCTGCAGGAAATGCAGTACAAAAAAAAAAAAAAAAATAAGTAAAAAAAAAAAAAAAAAAGAAAGATATTCCTGGTCGATGTGTAGTCCAACCCTGTGTTTATAGCCTAAAAAAAAAGAAATAAAATTTAAACATTTTCCTGATCAATGTGTAGTCCAACCTTGAGTTTAAGGCAAAAAAAAAAAAAAAAAAAAAAAAAAATAAAAATTAAACAATAATACTTAAAAAAAAAAAAAAAAAACATTTACAAACAAAAATATCAACAATATCATGACTAGCTTAAAAAAAATCCAAGTGAAGAAAAAAAAAAAAAAAAAAATGTACAACCCTTTCTTTATATGTAAAAAAAAAATGTTTTTGTCAACATCTTTAATAGACATGGATTATATAAAACATACAAGACAACAGTCTAAGGCACTTTTTTCAGTCTTTTTTGTACTTAAAGGGGACTTTTCCTGTGTTGTTTGTTTTTTTTTTTTTAAATAAAAAACAGGGTACCTCCTTAATTTAGTACTGCTTGACCGATTCTGGAAAAGTTTTTCTTTTTCTTCTGTACTCCTCTATTCCAAAATTATGGCCCCCAACAATAAACTTAATTTTTCCTTCAACCAAACTTGGCATAGACCACTGATTTTATAGGTGGGCGTGGCAGTGTTTTGATTGGTCAGAGTCAGAGAAGAAAAAGGTAAACACCCAATGAGACGTTCTGCGGTACACGCCCAGTTGATGAAGGGGAAATTTGCACTATTACCAGGGGACATAACTTTGGAATAAAGGGGCACAGAAGAAAAAGAAAAACTGTTCCAGAATCGGTGACGTAGCAGCAATCAGAGGAGAAACTCAATTAAAAAAATAAAATCAAAGTGGAAGGTCCTCTTTAAGGAATAATTTTGGATTTTTTCTTAAAAATAGTATTTTTATGAGCAAAAAAAGTACAGACTAACGATTGTGTTAAAATACACTTCAGTATGTATGATACAATAGTGATGATGGTTTAGATAGTTTCTTTTCCTTAATTTAGGGTCTACATTATGACAACAGTAAACACTAGTAGCCGTAGTGGAATATCATTACATAGTTAAATTAGGGAGCTGAGCATTGTCCTCTTCTGCGTAAATCCTTCTTCTAAAGGACATCTATAAAAACTCATTCATCTGTAATAATGCTATAAATTACCTTAATATAAAAATGACATAAAACATTGGATATTTTCACTTCCTCTTATCAATCATAATTAGAAACATTGACCAAGTCCTTCCTTATAACTTCTCGCAAATGTCCAACTAACACCAATTGGGCCATGTCCACGTAAAGTCCAAATTACAAGTCTGAAGTTCTTGAAAGCAGATCAAATTTATAAGATCACCTCTGTAAAAAAGTATATTCTTTTACAATAGTTTAACAACCTAGAAGTCTTTTTTTTTCCTTTCTTCTTTGAGAAAGTTTCATATAGTGTTTATACCAACCATAATCTGTTGACCTTTCTTTTATGGTCAAGAAACATACATGAGGGATGCCAGAGTTTATTTCTTTCCATTCCTATACTCCAATTTCATCATCTAGGTCATCATCAAATGTGTAGCCTTGACCTTCTTCTTCATCATCGTCGTCATCATCGTCCTCATCTAGCTCTGCTCGTTGACTGATGTGTAGACTGTTGTCATGTTGCACTGGACTATCTGCAATACCTTCATAGATGGAACGTTTTTCTTCTTCCTCGCTGTCTTCTTCATAGATTGATCCATTTCCTTCGAGATGGTCTGAGGTGGTCATAGAGATATTTTCAAAACCAGGGTTCGTCATTGGCAATGTGTTGGATAGACTATAGTGGTTTCCTTGTGGCTCTACAGCAGAGGATGATTGTGTGTATTTATCACCATCTGTAGCATGGACAGGCGCAAATTTCAAGTCAAAGTCTCGCTGGGCATCTGGATTGCTCCATTCAGGAGCTGGAGGATCTCTATCCATCACACCTAATACATCATCCAAAATAGATGGGCCCAAGTCAAGATGAAAGGATAACATGGATTCTGCATGCTTAAGGCCACAGTCTCCAGGTGAAATCCAGTCAAACTGATCAGAATGCCCACCGGTGTTGCTGTTACTCCATAAACTGTCTTCTTTAGATGATACATTATTGACTGGGCTTGAGGAGACACTTCCCGCCCCAGAGCCAATTCCAGAGGACTGCGAGAGCTGGCTTAATGAATCTGCCATTTTATTTTCTTCATGGTCACTGGCCATTTTCATGAGCCCATTTTTCTTTGGCACTTCCACTGGTGGGGCTGAGGAAGGACCATGGTTACTGAGAAAGGAGGTATCCCCAAACACATCACCTCCTCTTCCAACGTGCATGGTGTGTCGAAAATCCCCCAATGGGGCACTGATCATCTCTCGATCAATGCGGGTCCGCTTTTTTGAGTTAGAACTGGATTGCTTGAGGATAGGCATCTTTAGGTGGAATCTAGAAGAAAACAAAAAGGAAAAAAGATAAGATGTCTCTAGTATTGACAGGATTTATGATGTCTAGCAGATGTCTCCTAAAATACTGTAGTCCAGGTGTGTAAATTAACAGCTAAATAATAAAAATGAGAAAGATTAGGCTGGGGCTACACGGCCACGTGTGTCACGCAACACTGAATTCGTGTTACATAGCTGATCTTTTAGTCAACAGTTCTCCCCCCCCCCCCCCTGACTTCTCCAAGCACAGGAATGCTCAGCTTAGCTGGGTGCTCCTGTGTTCTCTATAAAGGTGGCTTTACACACTGCAACATCACAAACGACATCGCTGTAACGTCACCGGTTTTGTGACGTTATAGCGACCTCCCCAGCGACATTGCAGTGTGTGAAACACATCAGCGACCTGGCCCCTGCTGTGAAGTTGTGATCGCTACAAATTATTCAGGACCATTCTTTGGTCCTTTGTTTCCCGCTGTTCAGCAAAGTTTCAGTGTGTAAAGGGGCCTTTACAGCGACTTAGTTAGCGACTTCCCTTTCAAAAAGCTGCTTTACAACGTCCCCAATGACTAGCTAGGTCGTTCTGCAGGTCCGGATCGCTGTTGCGTCGTTGGCCAGGTTTGCCTGTTTGACAGCTCACCAGAGACTTTGTAGCGATCCCGGCCAGGTTGGGATCGCTGGTGGGATCGCTAGAAAGTTTCAGTGTGTAAAGGGGCCTTAAGAGAGCTGCTATCAGACTCCTCTGACAATAACTTATCTAATGAGAAGAAAATGATCAGTCATTGAAGGTCTCTCTCTACAAAGGGATAGTTTGGAGACTATCAGGGGGGAGACAGACTGACTATCTAGTAGACCTGCTATATTGAGTGTAAATGTGCAGAATATACTTTACATTTCCTGTCCCTTATCACCTACAATCTTTTTAAATGTAAAAAGGTTTAATATACCAAGTCCTTCAACAAACAACTATTAAAAAAAAACAAAAAAAAAAAAACATCAAACACATACAGATCATGTACAAGAGCAAAACACAACCCAATCTCCCCCCCCAAAGTGGTTTTCTTGGTAGAAATATTTGGATACTGTCATCATATGGATGTCCGTATGTAATTGATATTAAATCTGAACCGTAGGCCAGCCAAGTTGGCCTTTACACTGTAGTCTAAAGGGGGCTTTACACGCAGCGATATCGCTAGCGAGCGTACCCGCCCCTGTCGTTTGTGCGCCACAGGCAAATTGCTGCACGTGGCGCACAATATCGTTAGTACCCATCACACGAACTTACCTGACTAGCGACATCGCTGTGGCCGGCGAACCGCCTCCTTTCTAAGGGGGGGGGGTTCGTGCGGCGTCACAGCAGCGTCACTAAGCGGCCACCCAAAAGAAGCGGAGTGGCGGAGATGAGCGTCCATAACATCTCGCCCACCTCCTTCCTTCCTCATTGCCGGCGGCCGCAGGTAAGCCATAGTTCGTTGTTCCCGAGGTGTCACACGTAGTGGTGTGTGCTGCACTGTGAGCAACGAACAACCTGCGATCTCAACAATCAACGACTTTTTGAAAATGAACGACTTGTCAACGATGGATGATTTGGTGAGTATTTTCCATCATTAATGGTCGCTCGTTGGTGTCACACGCAACGACGTCGCTAACGATGCCAGATGTGCGTCACGGAATCCGTGACCCCGGCGATATATCGTTAGATACGTCGTTGTGTGTAACGAGGCGTTTAGGGATGAGTTCTTCTGGCTTGCTTGAAAGTAGATATTTTTGTTTGTTTCTAAATTGAAGTATTGAATCTTAAAACAAATTCTAAAAGGAATACTTTATACACACAATGTTAAGTCAACCTTTCAATGTAAATCAACACCAGCTCTTCCACATCCATCTAATATATCAATAAAACATTGACGACCTACCACCAGCATGGGTGGAGATTGGCCAAGCCTGTTAAGACTGATCGCTACCAAATAAGAAGATAGAGGAAACTAAATCTGGGCATCTAAATTAAAATCAGTCCACCCTGGCAATTTTGGCTTGGACATGCCAATCATCTAATGTGTCTAAGGACTCTCCCCTGATGCCTTATATCAAAAGGCTAGAAAAGATAAGATAGATTTGGATATAAACTGACATTTTTTTGAAGTCTGGCAGAAGTTGTCTCCCCATTTCTTAAGCTCACCATACATATTAGAATTAAGTTGGTTGAACTCACCATTATCAACGGGATTGGCCAACGGTAGAGAACCCTGAAGCACTTGGCCGAACAAGCACTTCTGTGATTGATGGAGTTGGTTGAGAAGGCTGTTGGCAAAACAAACTTTTGATCCACAGCCATCTAAATGATCATGGCCGGCTTTGGTGAGCCTCCCAATTTTGTTCCAACAGACAATACCAGGGGTAAAAATGATCCAACATTTTTGATTTCTGATAGCAATTTATCTTAAAAAGTAATGGCCATCAGAAGAATCTGTCAGTGGCCTTCTTGTAAAGAATATAGACGCACTCAACCAAGAGTATGGTGGACATAGGAGAGATAGCTGTTGGATCGTTTGGCTGACAGTTCCTTATTTTCTACAAGAGGGCTATACTGAAAATACATGAACGTGTTTCAGGAAGTCAGGAGCTCTAGCCTCTGGCAATCAGGTGTTTGGCCTACAGTATATGGCAAGTCTAAGGCCTTATTCTCATAAATTCATGAAATCGCATGTGACTTTTCCCTTCACTGCTTGCATAATTTACAATGAAAGCTAAGAACAGATTTGTTACATGGAAGATCTGACATGTCCTCCTATGTAACTCGTGGACAGTTTCCATTACAGCAACCACAACCCTAGTTCAGAACTCAAAACGCATCGAGATTCCAATTTTGCCAGCTGTAAAAGGCTTCAAAGTGCAGCCTCAGGCCCTACCTTTGTAATCAGTCTACTTTACTTTTAACTAATTACACATGTCATCTAATAGCAATATCCAGGCCAAGTATGTCAACAAGGAAAGTAACAGAAGTCAAGCAAACAATTAAAATCAGCCCCATGGTGTCCAATGCTTAAGAAACTTACATCGCGTAAAAACGATTGAGATTTTTTTTTTTTGTTATTATTAAGACCTTTAATTGAAGAAAGAAAGAAAAATAGAATTGTTAAGCAGACTTTACACGCTACGATATATCATACGATATGTCGTCGGGGTCACGTCGTAAGTGACGCACATCCGGCATCGTATGACTTATCGTAGCGTGTCACGCCGATAAGGATACGCTCTCTTCACACACCGGTCCAGCTACCTGCCAAATGATCTCACCTGCTAATGATCTTGTACTGGCCGCAGAACCACTTCACTGAAAGATACCTTGCTGAGAGTATCGTATGCTTTACCCATGAATTATGATGTGATATCGGGTCAGAGGTTTACCTGGTGCAAAAACCTTACTGTACTTACTTACTCACGTCTACAGACTCATTGTATAGCCCTTTCTGTTTGAGACATCTCTCTACAGTCCCTATTGGTGCATTGTGACTACTATTTCTGACATTTAGTCCTTGATAAAGGTCCAATTCGGACCGAAACGTTGGATGGACTTTCTATTGATTTAATAAAAATCAGATTCAGCACCATTCAAGAATTTCTCTCTTTTTTTATGGTGTGCCGAAGCTTTTTTTTACAGTTTATTGGACTATTTTCTCCAGAGCACCCGATTATATAGTTGAGCCAGGTTTATTCTACTATTATATCGTAGCGTGTGACAGCTATGAACGAGTGTGAACGAGCAAAAATACTCACCTTATCGTTGCTAGTTGACACGTCGTTCATTTTCAAAATATCGAACGTCCTTCTGCATGCCGGTTGTTCATCGTTCCCGGGGGCAGCACACATTGCTCCGTGTGACTATCCGGGAACGATGAACGGCAGCTTACCTGCGGCCGCCGGCAATGCTGAAGGAAGGAGGTGGGCGGGATGTTACGTCCCGCTCATCTCCACCCCTCCGCTTGTATTGGGTGGCCACTGTGTGACGTCGCTGTGACGCCGAACGTCCCTCCCCCTTCAGGAAGTGGATGTTCGCCGCCGACAGCGACGTCGTTTGGAAAGTATGTGTGACAGGGGTTATAGGATTGTGCGACACGGGCAAGAAATTGCCCGTGCCGCACAAACAATGGGGGCGGGTGCGATCGCAAATGCGATCACACGATAAATCGCCACGTGTAAAGCAGGCTTTAGTCTTGTCAGTTTGACAATGGGGCATTTTTAAAGTTTCGGAAAAATGTTTTCAGCAGGCTCCTTATCAGAGGCAGGATTACAATGACCGGTAAGACGTCTGTACACAGCTGATCACACAGGATCCGCCAATCAGAACATTCTATGTCTAACAAGAAACAGTCTGATACATTTGTTTTGATGCCTAAAATATTATTCAACGCACTTGTGAAATAGGACAACCAGCAACTGCGGGGACTTCTGGTGACTTCCTTTAGTTTTCTTAACATAGGCTATGTGCACACGCTGCGTTTTTTTGACGCTGAGTTTTTGGCCGCTAAAAACGCACAAAAACACACCCGCAGGAAAAAAACCGCGGCAAAAATGCATGCGTTTTTACCGCGATTTGGTGCGTTTTTGGCTGAGTTTATGACCTCTGCGTTTTTCCAATGCATTGCATGGGGGGAAAACGCAGGAAAGAATTGACATGTCCATTTTTTTTTTAAGCTCAAAAACGCAGCTTTAAAAAAAAAAAAAAAAAAAAAAAAAAAAAAAAAAATTGTGTGCGCGGAGAACAAAAATGAAAACTCAGACTTTGCTGGGGAAGCAAAGTCATGCAGTTTTGAGGCCAAAAAAACGCACCCGAAAAACGCCGCGAAAAATGCACTGTGTGAACTTACCCATAGACTGTCTACAGGGAGCCTTAGTTGTTATCTCTCGGATGGCTATCTTACCTAATGACCTTTGTTCTTCTGCTGCTCCTTCCATATCTAAGGCCAGCACCACCTCCTCCATGTCCAAAATGGGCACAGCACTGGCACGGGATGCACTGTGGTAAGTCTGAACCATACCTATCATGTTATGGACATAGTTTTTAAGGTTGAAGGGAGACTATGAAACTAAGTCCATCTAGTTCAACCCGTAGTCTAACATGTTGATCCAGAGGAAGGTAAAAAAAACCCCAATGTGTCAAATAAGCTCCAATGGGGAAAAAAATTCCTTCCTGACTCCACATCCGGCAATCAGACTAGTTCCCTGGATCAATACCCTGTCATAAAATCTAATATACATAACTGGTAATATTAAATTTTTCAAGAAAGGCATCCAGGCTCTGCTTAAATGTTAGTAGTGATCACTCATTACAACATCATGCGGCAGAGAGCTCCATAGTCTCACTGCTCGTACAGTAAAGAATCCTCGTCTGTGATTATGATTAAACCTTCTTTCCTCAAGACGTAGCGGATGCTCCCGTGTTCCAGTCGCAGGCCTAGGTGTAAAGAGATCTTTGGAAAGGTCTCTGTACTGTCCCCTCATATATTTATACATTGTGATTAGATCCCCCTAAGCCTTTGTTTTTCCAAACTAAATAACCCCAAGTTTAATAACCTGTCTTGGTATTGCAGCCCACCCATTCCTCTAATAATCTTGGTCGCTCTTCTATCTACCTGTAAGATTATGCTATTTATAACCTTCTATACTTTTGCTAACAAGAAATGCATCCATTCCTCTCTTAAATTCATTCAGTGAGTTGGCCATCACCACTTCCTCAGGAAGAGAGTTCCAGAGCCTCACTGCTCTTACCGTGAAGAACCCTCTCCTATGCTGATGTAGACATTTTCTTTCCTCCAATCGAAGAGAATGCCCCCTTATTCTTGTCATAGTCCTTGGTACAAACAGATCATGGGAGAGATCTCTATATGACCCTCTGATATATTTGTACATATTTATGACATAGCACAGCCACCATGACCGATAGTCCAATAATCCATCATACAGTGCTTGCTATTAGGGATGGGCGGACCAGGATTGTAAAAGTCCAGATCTGTGTGGTTTCAAAGTTGCCCAGGTGCCGGGCCCAAAATTCCGGGTGTTTGATCCGGATCCGGCACTCGAGAAATTACAAAAAAAAAAAAAGAAAAAAAAAAAAAAAAAAAAGGAAAGAAAGAAAATGAGAATTAAGCGAGCGCTTCATACTTTCCAAGGCTCCGTCGCAACTGTACACAGCTCCTGCGGCCTCCGCTCATCATTGCTCATACATATGCACTGCTCTCCCCGCCCACTGGCCGGCCTGGCCTCTCCGATTGGTTGCAGTCAGATGTGCCCCCAGCCTGTGTGACAGCGTCTGCCTGCAACTAATCACAGGCGATGTCTGAATCATGAAGCAGGCCGCTCAGGTTGAGCAGAGGAGGACACATTGCGGGTGCATCTCATCCTGAACCACCTGCTTCATGAATCTATCTAGCTATAAACCAGATTAGAATTAATTTTCTCAACGTTTTTGGCACTTTCGGTACCAGCAGGCTGTAGCATACATCACTAGCTGTATTTATGAACATACTTTTTTTATTTTTTAATGGAAATCATATTTTACATATTTCTGTCATACTTGAAATTAAATACCGTAATCACTGCCCCTCCTAAAGCTCAGCAGCGTGCCGCCATATCCAGGACGCAGAAACCCGAGAGAACAGACGTAGAAAAATAGCTCATTTATCACTGCCACAGCTGTAACTTCCTACAGTGAATCACCAGCTTATTTACAGAGTAGCTGATGTGACACACAGACATAAAAATGTGCGGCCTGTAAGGCATCCTATAGGAATGAAGGAGAGGTCTCGAAGGTGACTGCAGAAATGCAAAAAAAGGACATGAAAGTAAATAACAAAAAGAAGTTACGCGTGTGAACCTCAGACAGAGCGAACTCACGTCAGAAAGAAACGGAGCTTTATTTCTAATGTATATAAAGAAAACAATAAAAAAAAATGTATATACACACACACACACACACACACACACACACACACACACACACACACACACACACCGTATATACAATACAGACCAAATGTTTGGACACACCTCATTCAAAGAGTTTTCATGACTCTGAAAATTGTAGATTCCCATTGAAGGCATCAAAACTATGAATTAACACATGTGGAATGAAATACTTAAAAAAGTGTGAAACAACTGTATGTCTTATATTCTAGGTTCTTCAAAGTAGCCACCTTTTTCTTTGATTACTGCTTTGCACACTCTTGGCATTCTCTTGATGAGCTTCAAGATGTAGTCACCGGAAATGGTTCTCACTTCACAGGTGTGCCCTGTCAGGTTTAATAAGTGGGATTTCTTGCCTTATAAATGGGGTTGGGACCATCAGTTGTGTTGTGCAGAAGTCTGGCGGATACACAGCTGATAGTATTACTGAATAGACTGTTAGAATTTGTATTATGGCAAGAAAAAAAAGAAGCTAAGTAAAGAAAACGAGTGGCCATCATTACTTTAACAAATGAAGGTCAGTCAGTCTGAAAAATTGGGAAAACTTTTGAAAAAGTGTCCCCAAGCGTAGTGGCAAAAACCATCAAACGGTACAAAGAAACTGGCTCACATGAGGACCGCCCCAGGAAAGGAAGACCAAGAGTCACTTCTGCTGCGGAGGATAAGTTTATCCGAGTCACCAGCCTCAGAAATTGCAGGTTAACAGCAGCTCAGATTAGAGACCAGGTCAATGCCACACAGAGGTCTAGCAGCAGACACATCTCTACAACAACTGTTAAGAGGAGACTTTGTGCAGCAGGCATTCATGGTAAAATAGCTGCCAGGAAACCACTGCTAAGGATAGGCAACAAGCAGAAGAGACTTGTTTTGGCTAAAGAACACAAGGAATAGACATTAGACCAGTGGAAATCTGTGCTTTAGTCCGAGGAGTCCAAATTTGAGATCTTTGGATCCAACCACCGTGTCTTTGTTCGACCCAGAAAAGGTGAACGGATGGACTCTACCTACATGCCTGGTTCTCACTGTGAAGCATGGAGGAGGTGGTGTGATGGTGTGGCGGTGCTTTGCTGGTGACACTGTTGGGGATTTATTCAAAATTCAAGGCATACTGAACCAGCATGGCTACCACAGCATCTTACAGCGGCGTGCTATTCCATCCAGTTTGCGTTTAGTTGGACCATCATTTATTTTTCAACAGGACAATGACCCCAAACACACCTCCAGGCTGTGTAAGGGCTATTTGACTAAGAAGGAGAGTGATGGGGTGCTACGCCAGATGACCTGGCCTCCACAGTCACCAGACCTGAACCCAATCGAGATGGTTTGGGGTGAGCTGGACCGCAGAGTGAAGGCAAAAGGGCCAACAAGTGCTAAGCATCTCTGGGAACCCCTTCAAGACTATTGGAAGACCATTTCCGGTGACGACCTCTTGAAGCTCATCAAGAGAATGCCAAGAATGTGCAAAGCAGTAATCAAAGCAAAAGGTGGCTACTTTGAAGAACCTAGAATATAAGACATATTTTCAGTTGTTTCACACTTTTTTGTTAAGTATTTCATTCCACATGTGTTAATTCATAGTTTTGATGCCTTCAATGTGAATCTACAATTTTCAGAGTCATGAAAATAAAGAAAACTCTTTGAATGAGGGGTGTCCAAACCTTTGGTCTGTACGGTAAAGGTATATATACACACACACACACACACACAACCAATGAAAAAGCGCTGAAAGTAATAATGTTCTGTGGATTTAAACCATCACCAAACAGCAACACAAAAAATTCTCACTTAGAAATCTCATTTACTTTGCTGATCCTGATTCTTCAGTATTAAAAAACAAAAACTGCTGAAAAAAAAGCCACATGTGCTGCAGATAAAACAAAAAACACAGGTTAAAGCAATAGTAAACCTGCCCTTTGTATTTCCACCTTTTCGTCAGGAATGTCAGGTACCGGAATATTTTCACTCATAATACAATGTATATCAGACGGATCTCGGTCTGCACCATTTACTCTGTAGCGTTACAATAAAACTCCCTCCACCCAAAAACTAAATATTTAACAGATTCTGGCTTGAGCGGAGTGTCTGACACTTGAATGGGGAACAAAGCCCCTTCTGTCTGTCTTTGGCACATGAATTACAACTTTAGATGAGACCAGAATCCCCCCTTTTTCCTCTTTTCTCAGAAACAAGACACCGATCCCTTCCCGGCAGAACTGAGCAGCCACTCTGAGCCGAATGATCCTTTCTATTTTAATTTATTTATATTGTTAAAATCTTATCACTTTTTATTATTCAAAGTTCTATTCTAATTAATTCAACATTCCATTGGTTATCCAACGTCACAATTTCCGTGATAAGTTTATCCATTGTCGTCACTTTGATGTTTGCCATGCTACTAGACACACCCCAGGTTAGGTTTGGGTCACACTTTATCATGTGGTCTACGTTGCGCACGTCCATCTAAACCTCCCCCCAAAAAATGGGGTTCAAATAAAACCCCTGATGAAGCCAGTGTAATGGGGCTGGCAGACATTTTGGACTCCGTTTGGCCTTCAGTCGGATGGTACCACAACGTTTTTAGGTAGACACACACAATAGAGTGGTTGACTACTTTTGTGCCCCCTTTAAAAGATGGGCACAGAGGTCAAACGGCGACTTGATCTGCTCCATTACAGTGAATGCTGCTATCTGGGGTTCTGTCTAAATCACTTTTTTCATGGATTTATATAGAAAACCCTGGGACAAACCTTGGAGCACAGGATAAATGTGACTTTCGCCTAAAAGGTCTTTTTACACTGCATGATTACTGTGCTTGTAGGACATTCGTTTCACGATTACTACGGTCCAACCAAGAGTTTTATTGTGAAAAATTAATCTTTTGGATTGTAAAAAAAACAAAAAACAAGAAATCAAGAAATCATGGTTCTCAGCCTTGTGTCGTTCTTCATGAACAGAACTTGTGCTGCCAAGAAGAATGGAAGCCTAGGTGCACTAAGCGATGGTTGAGTTGCTTTGGTCTAAATGACGGCAGACTAGTAAAAATTTGGTAATCCTTGGTCGTATCGTGCCACCGGTTTTGGCGTGTAAATGGACCTTAGGTGTCACGCTAGGGATGGGGAAGTACCAAGTGAATGACGAAAGGTAAGGGAAACCCTGTGTCTAGGGAAAGGGAAGATGGTGACCCCTGACCAAACCTACTGCTGGTCATTGAAGTCCCTCACCTCCCTAGATAGGTTCCACACCTATGTACCAAGCTGGATACCTAAGCCTAGGTATTCTTAGTGCTGGGCCCTAAATAGGTAACGGATGGGATAAGTTCTTCGTCAACCCCACTAAACACTATAGACGACACATGGGGAAAATGAATGAACTACTTATCCACAGATGACTCCGGTAGAAGGTCAGTATCGATATCACAGAAGAGTACAAGCCACCTGCTTGTAACCAAGGCTTGAACAAACTAAAAATATCACCAGCATTAGTCCTGGGAGACACTCAGAAGGAATTCATGCATGTTAAATAGGTGACCAGTCCCACCAAAGCCAGGGAGTTTGTCCGATTTCAGTCTTTTTCGCCAACTATAATAAGTAGGGTTAAAAATTCATAATGTCTCCTGGTTTCTGATAATAAAAAGCTTTACCATGCTGCGAACCGGTGTCAACCAAGGTTGAAAAGTTGTCCTCCTGGAATCTTATTTCAAAGTTTTTATGGGGACGGACTATTTATTTTGGGAGAATGGTTAAGCCTTCTGCCAAGTAGTAAACTTCTAGAAGACAAACTTTAAAAGGGGCATTAAAACTTGAAAGACAAAGCTTATGAAGAAAAAAAAAAAAAAAAAAAAAAAAAAAAAGATGCTAATCGCATTCACAAGCTAGTTTTTGGAGTTTCTCAGAACAGGAGATATCAGACATGGAGTACTGATCATGAGAATAGAGAATTTTATTTTTGGTTTGGATTTCCTGCCAGTGACATCATAGGGAGTTTTGAAAACAAAACCTTTCCCCAACCTTCAATGACTAGTGACCGGGAACAAAGGTTTGCGTTCTATTACATGGAAGACCATAAACTCAAAAAATAGATCTTCTGGTGAATGAGAGGCAGCCAGCAAAAAGATAATGGCCCTTTGGGGAGAATACTATAAAAAAGTACTAAAACGACTGCTGATAGGTCTTGTCAACAGCTCCTTCTGATGCCAGGAAGAATTAGACGGCAAGTGATCATTTGCAGATCTTCCACATCTACCAACATTTCAGATAGGTGATGAAGGACTGCAAACTCTGACCATGAATGTTCCAATATAATCCCCCCAAAAAAGACCAAAACTGTCAAAAAGAATAAATAACCAGTTATGTGCCGAGGACGACACTCTTCTAGTGGGGAGACATGGTATCCCACAAAGTGGCCATCTCCATGGGATACCAGAAGTATAATAATCTATGGGACACTTCATATGTCCAAGTATTTTTGTGGACTCAGCCACCCCTCCGGTAAGACACCACCGGATTATAAGATGGACCCCATATTTTTTCCCTTCCACCCCCCTCCCCTCTAAATTTGGGGTGCGTCTTATAAAACGAAAATACGATAGTTTGGAGAACCAGCCGGGAACCATAGGCAGACACTAGACTAGTGCGGTGCCACCGCTGACTGGCTTTTCCCAGCACCACACTAGGTGAATGAGAGGTCCATCCCACCTGGAGCAGTGCTGGGAGAAGCTGGTCAAGGGCAGCGTCTCACTAGATCTAGTTTCTGCCTATGGTTTCCTCATAATTGGGCCCTTTTGGACTGTATTTCTTTGGTATGAGGCATCTTCATGTACAGTTTAAACATCTAAGCTCCAGATGGAGTGACGGAGGAAGGAAGGAAGGGCAGGAGTTAATCAGATCCGTATTACATATTTCCTTTCTGGCTTCAGAGACTCAACGACTAGATCTTCAGAGAAGTCAAGCTGCACATGTAACATACAGCGTGAGCTAGGACATGTCCGGTAGAGTACAGGTGGCCCTAGATGAGCAAACATTTGGCTAGTTCCTTACGACTTCTTGCCAACCACTTACTTCATTGCTTTGACATTAATTGGTCACCCTATGTCCAAATCATATCTAGGATGTTAGATGTCGGCATAACATTTGATTTTGGAAAAAAAAACAAAAAAAAAAAAAGAAGATCTAACAAAAACAACAAAAGGGAATCGAAATGCAAAAAAACCCAAAAAACCTAAAAAGGGGTCAATTGGATCTTGCGGACTACTTCCAACGGAGGTGAAATTCTTCACACCAGACACAGGAACAAACTGAGCAGTGATAATTTTTGGCACATGGCTGCCCAGTGTCTTCCACGCTTAATTGGCTTTATCAGGGGGTTGTGTGATGTTTTTTGAAAATGTGACCAAAGTAAATTGGTACAAGTGGATAACTTCAAAGAGACACTAATCTTCCTCTGTGAAGCAAAATTAAGAAATGGCACATGGTCTGAAGTAACGAGATTACCATAAGAATCCTCATAGCATCTTGCTTAATTTAATATACCACATGTATTTATTTAGAAATACCGGAGTCCATGGATGCCAATCTTTTCGAGCCAACAAAAATTAAAAATGGTCTTTGCATAGATTTCTGCAGCAGTTGAGCTGTTACATGTGCCGCAAAAAGTTACATCGGCAACTTATGGATAAGTCCTAAAAAGTTTTACAATAAACTTTGAACACTTGGTTGAGGTTGAAGCCTGTAGACCCTCTTTCCATAGATTTTTCATACAAAAGTCTTTGGTTTTTAAGGTCAATTGCAAACTACATGATCCCTCCAGTGTAGATAAGACACACTTTGCCATATTCCTTTTAGGAAGAGTTTTTCAGCAGGCTCCTTATCATCAAAAGGAATATTACGATGATAGTCAACACCTCAATACGCCCACTCATTAGATACTTTAAAGAGGCTATCCAGTATTTTTACATTGGTGGCCTATTCTTAGGATTGGTCTGATCGGCTGAGATCCAAAACCCAGCCGTTTCCGATGCAGACAGCAGGTGGCCAGAAATGCTCCGTTCCAGAGCTGACCCATCTGCTGATAGCAGCCAGGTACTACACATCCATCTCCTATTGATTTGAATGGGAGGCTGAGCTAGATGTGCAGTACCCAGCCGTGGAAGCTATTAGTTGACACGGTAGCTCTGGAACTGAGCATTTCCGGCTGTCTGCTTCCGTTACCGGCACCAAGAACAGCTGATCGGCGGGGGTGCAAGGCGGCAGACCCCGGCTGATCAGAAATTGATGGCCTATCATTAGCATAGGTCATCAATGTAAAAGTAGTGGATAACCCATTTAACACAAAAGATTGGTGATAAACATTAGAATGATATAAGCCGAACGATGCTTCAGCTAATTACTCGGCCAACAGCCATCTCAGCTAACACTTCTGTACATAAGTGTGCTCGCTCAGGCCAAGCACTGCCGAGTGAAATGTTGGGTGGTGGCAGGTCACGTCCAGAAGAAAATTTGAGATTGGCGGTCCCAAATAAGACCATGTCGATATACATCTCCCCCGACCGAGAGTCAGACAGTGATCCTGAACACGTTAGATTACACCTGCTGAGATTGGTGGGTTCGATTAACATTAGTCTAATTCTTGACCGGCTGCCGAGTCGTCACTATTGCCACCGGAGGTGGCAGTAGATACACATGCAGGTAAGTAGCTGGCAGAGGGCAGTCCCAAGGAATCTGCGATACCTTGGCAGCTGGCGCCTCAGATACAATATAGTCTCTGGTAATAGCAACAGCATCACCGGCCGGGATCGTTGATTTGGCTGGTATGGATAGATGGAAGTGGTAGCAATGGCCAATGAGGACAATGGCAGCAGCGAGTATCATGGTGAGCTGCCAGCGTGGATACTTGCAGCACCAAATGGTCAGACAATACAGATAAATCAGCAGCAAAACACAGCACAAAGACAGCAGCAGCACAATAGGACCTGACAACTAGCAACATTAGGAACTCACTGCCCAGGCACCTCCCTTAAGGGGAAGGTGTCTTAAATACCTGAAACCTCTCAGCTAACCTGGCCCTTTAAGAAAAGAGAGGCTAAGGTGTATGGGGGCCTTTAGTCTTACTTTGGGCATTGTATCTATTGGTATATAAGTAGCATCACCAAAAAGTGATCTCTGCCATGGAGTAGGTTTGTAACATGTAACACGAAAAAGGCACTGTATAGTGGTCTCCTTATGAACATTCAGGACCAACATACAATCCTGACTGATGCACTCTGTTGCCACATGATGCTACTTTTCAGAAGTCCTGCAAAGTCCTTAAAACTTCTGGATCTACAGATCACACAAAAAAAAATAAAAAAAAAAAAAAATCCAGTTATTACAGTTCACTATCAGTCAAACATTAACAGAAGGTCCGCTTTTGCGCTGCTCCGTGCAGTTGCCTCGTAAATCACACATAACATACTGCGCACATACCTGGTAAATCTGCAGCTGTTTTTCGCCAGCTGCCCTAAATCAAGAACATATTCAAAGTGGAGCTTTAGTTCAGAGCTTGTGATGTGGACCATAGTCTGCAGAAGGCATGAAGAATATACAGTACGATTTAGGAACCTGCGGGACCACACCAGAAGCAAGATCGATTGTTCAGTAAACGACCTCAAAAAGTTAATATCTATCCCAAAAAGGATCATATATTTTGTGGATTCCGGGGAATGTCTCCTTAGTCACATCTACTTTAGTCTGAAATTCCGTGTCTCTCATTTTTCCATTGTTGGTTGCCATTTGAGTCCTGTGTGATTGTTAAACCTTGCACCCTTCTACTGCAGCCTGCTCCCTTACTAGTCTCACGACTTCCTATTGGAACCTCATGGGCAGGTCATTGCTGCAGACAATCACTGGCCGCAGCAGTGATAAACTTAATATGATGACTATGCTTAATATACAATTTTACAGCAATTTTCTGAAAAATTTCAAGTGTATTCACTCTTTTTTTGATAAGTTGAACATTAAAAAGGAACTGGTCTCCTCTAAAAATGATACTTATCTGAAAATATAGGGGTAATCTGTAGGATAAATAGCATTTAAACAGTACCTGTCAGTGACAGGTGACCAGTTGGAAGTAGATTTGTACTGTTCCTCTGAAAATTCTCTTTTTTGGTGTCTTTGAAATCCACCATACGGGTTGAGAGATACGGGCATTTAGTGCTAATTTTTACGGTATTTAAGGAGGCGCGGCTCACAAGGTGATTATGCAAAGCAGCTCAAAGACATGCCCCTGCAATCCACCAGATATCGTAGCTGCAGGGTATTAAGGATAGTACCACACAGCCATGCTGTCACATGGTGTTCAAAACTCACTGGAGTGTCATGGTGACTTCTGACCCTGTTCACACTGCAAAGTTCGACACATCACACTATGGTTTCCCTGGTGCTTTTGCGTTGCACAACCAGACTCTGGTATCGACCAGTTGTGTGCTTATTAGTGATCAGTCTACTAGGAGATAGTTTATGCTAGCCTGTGGATTGCTGTTAGGGTCACAGGTTACAGGAGACCTATCACAGCTGCGTCCATCCTATAAAAAAAAAAAAAACAAAAAAAAAAAAAAAAAACAAAACTGGTGGAGCCTGTTGCTCCACGCCGATTATAACTTCATTTGCGATACCGGTCCTTGTGCTGATCAAGTTCTGGTGATCTCCTGTGCATTATTTGGGTGTTCGGGAAATATCCTTGTTGGCCGTTTATTTCCTCCCTGTTCTTTCCTCCTGATCACATATTGTCTTACATCTGTGTGTGTGTGCGCAGTGAGTTTGAGTTTTGTTTTTTCCCTGTCCATTTGTATGGGGTAAACCAATCCTGTCCAGGCCCTTCCTGGGGGTGGGGGAGAGGAGGGTATAGACCAGGGCTACCCAAGAGCTAGGGTCAGGAAGGCGGCCCAAACATAGTCACCATTAGCTGTATCTTCGGGAACAGGGACAGTTGAGGCCACCCTAGCCCTAGGGTCAGAGTAGGTGCCTGGTTCCAAGTTACCTTGTCACACCCCGTGACACATGCAAAAAGATCCTCGCCAGCTCTCTGATGCTTCAGTAGTGTGGGAAATTGTGCCAGGCAAGCTTTGGTTTTTATTTTTTATTTGCGAACTGTGAATCGAATCTCAAAGGGTTTGAAGCCGCAAATTGAAACCAATGATTTCCCGCAACCTTGCAGTTTATATAGTATAATGGAAACTGAGTTCACTTCACAAACAAGAAAGCCAAAAGCCGATTTGTCCTGTAAAACATAGAAGTTATTCTTGTTTACCAGCTGTCGTGTCCTGGAGAGCAGATGAAGCGCACTTTTATTCCAATCTATTAATGGTCATTTACTAGCGCATTGACATTGACGGCATTCCAATTTGGTAAAGGTCTGTGATATGTTATAAAACCTACATTGAAAAAAAAATTAAAAATGCTTGCAAATTCACATGGGCATTACATCCCAAGTGAATATCATAGAATCCTAAAGGAACAATAAGTTTCCAGATCTCAACTGAGCGCCTGTCGTTTTCGTGCCACGTTTCTCCGGCTTAGACAACAGAAAAATGTACTCAACAAAGCAAGAGCAAGTGAAAGCAGGTGAAACTGACACCAGAACCTGTTGAGCAACTTTATTATTCCTGCCATGACTTATCTCTGACTTACAGTTCATTTCTTAACCTTCTCGGTAGTAAAGCTGAAGAAGGAGGAAAGGGGTGGTGGCTTTTAAGGGTTGGCCGGTGCGTCACCATCTTATATTCCTTGCCGGAGGCCTTTGTCGCGGACATCAGTACAGATGATATGTTTTTTTTGCGCTCATAATTTCGTGTTTTTGATGAGTGAGCTATTGTTTGTACTATTCATTAGAGCGATGCCTGGCACTTCCCTGGTGACGTTCTTCAGATTGCATTCCGTTGACTATTTGCTGGCAACTAGAAGGTATTTGCAGGTTAAAATGAACATCTAAAAATTGTTAATTTGGTAACCTAAAAGGGAGTTCTGTATGTGCTAAAATGACAGCCAAGTTGTTTTTTTTTCCCACCACCATTGACCGAGTATTGTCTGCAAACTTCCCTCAACTAGACCAGGTTGCAATTTTCCATACAGACCATGAGTCCAGTTGACCACTATGGGTTCACAAGGAGCAATGGGCGAATAGTAACCATTTGTGTTTGGAGAATGCTTACTGAAGACTTTTCCAGTATTCGTCTCTGCAAGAAAAATGCTCGGATTCCCCATCGACTTGCATTAGGTTTGTTCGTAGTGTCGCGGGCGGAAGAGGGGATGCTGCTCTCTCCCACTGCTCGGGTCCGGCTGCCGCTGCTGCTGCGGCGGCCTCTGCGGCTCGAGCGATGGGCCGGATCCCGGGGACTCGAGCGGCGCTCCTCGCCCGTGAGTGAAAAGGGGATTGGTTTTGGGGATTTATTGTCCGTGATGCCACCCACGGTTGTGGTGATTGTGTGGACACCACTGCTGCTCTGTATGGGGATCCCGGGAGCAGTGACAGGGAGCAGCTTTGTCGTCATTTCTCCCCTCCGTGGGTAGAGGGTTGGTTGTCCTGGGGCCCGGTGATGGGGTAGGGGTGAATGGCAAGCCGGGTGCGGGGCCTGGTGCAGGGTCACGGGGGCAGCGCTGTGCCGTATGGCTTGGTGGTACTCACTCAGCCTGAGACGTTGACACAGTTCTCGGTAAAACACACGGCTGGAAAGACTGTTCCCACGGATGGTTGCTGTTGCTTTTCCCCGGTAGTTAACGGTGACTGTCTCTTTCCCTGCACCTAGTACTTCAGTTGGTTGCGATGGGTTCCCACCGCTAACCCGCTCCCCGACTTGGATATGGGCCGGAGGAGCCCCTCTTTGCCCGCAGGCGCTGGCCTTGAGAAACTGGTGCCTTGGCGGTGGCGGTGTCCCTCTCATACGGTTGGACGGTTGCCTTCAATCGGGACTTAGTTGTTGGGAGACCCGGAGGTCCCCTTCACTGACGGATTTGGCAAATTCACGGCGACTCCTAGCCTTGCCGGGATCCGAAAGGCCCCTGCCAATGGTGCTGGCTTCTCCTTGTGTACCGGTCCGGTACCGCCGGGCCACCACCCGTCCGCGGTCCTTACGGTAACTCCGATAGGCCACTCCTGCAGACGGTCACCGCCATCTGCTAACCTTGCTGTCTCTGTCCGGGGCGCACACCCGGACCAACTTCAGGCTTTCAAACTGTCACTTTTTCTCTTTCACTACTTTCCCTCCTTCTACTTCAAACTCCAAAACTAATCTGCCTGGTTTTCCCGCCTCCAGGACTGTGAACTCCTTGGTGGGCGGAGACCAACCGCCTGGCTCCACCCCCTGGAGTGGACATCAGCCCCTGGAGGAAGGCAACAAGGATTTCTGGTCTAGCTTAGGTGTACCTAACCGGGGTGTAGGGTGTGGTGATGTCATTACCTATGACCCCTGGCTTGTCCAGGGCGTCACAGTAGCGAATACCAAAATAGTACTTTGGGATTCGTTACGAATAATCCGAACACGAATAGTTACTGGTCACCCATCTCTATTCACATGCAGTTAATCTAGGTGACAAGTGTGACATTAAAGGGTGCTTTACACGCTGCGACATCGATAGCGATTGCTAGCGATAATGAGCGCGATAGCACCCGTCTCCGTCGTTCGTGCGACATTTGGTGCTCGCTGCTGTAGCGAACATTATCGCTACGGCAGAGTCACACGCACATACCTTGTCAGCGACGTCGCTGTGACTGCCGAACAATCCCTCCTTCAAGGGGGAGGTGCGTTCGGCGTCATAGCGACGTCAGTAAGTGGCCAGCCAATAGAAGCGGAGGGGTGGAGATGAGCGGGACATAACATCCCGCTCACCTCCTTCCTTCCTTCCGCATTGCCGGTGGACACAGGTAAGGAGATGCTCGTCGTTCCTGCGGTGTCATACATAGCGATGTGTGATGCCGCAGGAACGACGAACAACATCGTACCTGTGGCAGCAGCGATATTAAGGAGCGACGTGTCAACGATCACCGTTTTTGAACGATTTTGCGATTGTTGATAGTCGCTCCTTGGTGTCACACGCTGCGATGTCGCTAACGGCGCCGGATGTGCGTCACTAACGACGTGACCCCGACGATATATCGATAGCGATCTCAAAGCATGTAAAGCACCCTTTACAGTCCATGTAAGAACCATAACATCCAGCCTGGCCATGGGTCTACTAACCCGAGGTCAACAGCCATATATTAGCTTAGTTGATCTAGCTCACTAATAGTTCTAACATAATGGTAATATATCAATCCCACATGATGGACAATGCTTTTCAATCTACCCATCCTTACTCATCATAGGTTAGAATGATTAGTTCAAAGGCCAAGAGTTACAACAAGCAGAGCCAAATGCATTGTCCAGTATGCGAGATTGAGGTTTTACCTGTAGGTTCTAAATAATGTTTTACATTTTTACCTGGACCAGATTGAGCAACATTACTTAACCCATATTAGTCAACTCCACAGGCCAACGGTGACTCCGTACCTCGGCCATATGGCAGTGTGGTGAGCTGGATGCACTTAGTTTATCAACGGTTTCATAGCCATTTGTGAAATTGTTAGGTTCCGGTCAAGAGATCCGCGACTGGTCCATACTCAGATCATTAATGCCAGCCATATAAAACCATTCCAAGCTAGAGTTGTACCTAAAGTTTTCAGAACACAAGCCAAAGATTCAGTTGGCTACCCTAGCCTTACATCTATGGTCAAGGCCGACAGTGGTCAAGGCCGACAGTGGTCAAGGCCGACAGTGGTCAAGGCCGACAGTGGTCAAGGCCGACAGTGGTCAAGGCCGACAGTGGTCAAGGCCGACAGTGGTCAAGGCCGACAGTGGTCAAGGCCGACAGTGGTCAAGGCCGACAGTGGTCAAGGCCGACAGTGGTCAAGGCCGACAGTGGTCAAGGCCGACAGTGGTCAAGGCCGACAGTGGTCAAGGCCGACAGTGGTCAAGGCCGACAGTGGTCAAGGCCGACAGTGGTCAAGGCCGACAGACTTGTTTCCACCCTCAAAGGGTGTTTTCCACCTTTGGGGTGAATTTTCTTTTTGGTTTACCTAAACACATGTATTTGGGATTACAAAGTTTTTTTTTTGCATTTCAGATTGATTAAAAATGTTGCACAGTTTGCCTTTTACAGGATTCGTGTTGACTGTCTACTGTTGGCTGCGGAAGAAGTTCAAGGAGAATCCGTCAGTCAGCTAAGTACAAGAGTATAATCTATCCCTGTAGACTGAGCCCTCGCAGGCAGGGTCCTCTCTCCTCCTGTACCAGTCTGTTTTGTATTGTTAATGATTGTTGTACTAGTTTTTATGTATACCCTTTTTCACTTGTAAAGCGCCATGGAATTAATAGGGCAATAATATTATTATTATTATTATTATTAATCTGCCTTTTTTCTGAGCTCCTCTCAGCTAATTTATGACCAAGGTGCAAGACAGCAAGCAAAGAGCCTGTAAAACCCAAAATGGTCAAAAACTTAAGACACAATTGCGAAAAAAGAAATTAAAAAAAAAAAAAAAACAACATTGGGGCAAAAAAAGTCCCCTATGGAGGACAACCAATTTAAGTGACCTACCAGCACTAAAGGCACATTACATGTCAATCCAGGGGTGTAATGACTGTGGTCGCAGCGATTGTGACTGTGCCCAGGGGTACAGGGGGCCTGCTGGCCGCAGCGCCTGTTTCAGCTGGATGTGCATCCAAGGGCGCAAATCCAGCTAAAATTCACTGCAGCACAGAGACCATGGGGCACTGCACTGCGATGTTCCAGCAGCCGATTAAGGTTATAAATATTTACTGCTCCCCATGCCCATAATACATGGCGTGGGGAGCAGAGAATATGATGGCACCCGGAAGCTGACCACACTGTAAGTGGGCGCACAGTGATGTCATGTACTGCGCCGCTTATACACTGGTCAGTTGCGACATGCCATCATCAGGGGAGGACAAACTTTGCACCGGTGCTCATCAGACTCTATTTACGCCACTGAGTCAATCTGAACAGCAAAAGTAATTGTAGCAGACCTCCTAGCTTCCTTCTATTGCCACTTGATTGTAGAAAGCAATTAGTGGGCACAAAACTGAGACCCCCTACAGATTAGACATTTTATAGACTATACTAGTGACATGCCATCCATGTAATTGGTGAATTACCCCCCCCCAATAATCTCAAATACACCCATCTAACATAACTTTCAGATCCTTTTGGTTGACTAATAAAAAGGCGCACACCATAGCTTCACGGTGCCCATCACTTGCTCAATAGTTTGGTAAAATAATATTATTGAAAGTAATTTGATTGTGTAGAAAGAAAGGAAGTATCTAAATAATTCAACAGCCATTTTAAAAGTCGCTCCTGCTTTGTACTTTGGAGGTAAGCTGATCAGTTTCCCTCCCCATTTCCTCAAATTACGCCCCACAGGTATCCGTAAAAGTCGGTGCCCTCTAATGAAACTGGAGAAAGTTCTTCGCAGTTGAAAAGGACAAAACATGACACTTGCCGTCCAGAGTTACTTTGCTTCTAGCAAGAAGTGAAAATGTCAGCTCTTACGATGTGAAAAGAACAAAAATACTTAGGAATTTTGCATTATGACCAATGTGTGACCAAGGAAAAAGGGACAAGATCACCCTTCTGAAGAGCAAATGGTTCATAAATTAACACCTTCATATAAACGTGCAGGGTGGACCAATAGTCCTAGTCATTAGATTCTGTCTTTCTTCGTGATAGATGAAAAGAGGCTTACTAGCATATAGGAGAAAATTGGGGAAGGGTCAAAAAAGGACTTTGGGGGTGGGGTGAAAAAAATTATATATACAGAGGGCAAAAGCGGGGGACAGAGGGCAAAAGCGGGGGACAGAGGGCAAAAGTCGTCAAAAAAATTAACAACTTGAATATTCCTCATTCCTCATCCATTATTCCTCATCTAAGCCTTTCATGGTGGAGACGAGAATAACTGCTCTGACTAGGGCTGGAAGTTAATAAAACAGTTATTGAGTAGACTACAAACTCATAAAAACAGTGTAGCACAGCAAGAAGCAGAATTGACCCAACTCCCGATTTGCATTCATTTCTATGGGCGTGAAGCAAACAGAGTCTGATCTGGTAACCTCTGCTTATGGTGTCCAGGACCGAGACGCAGTTATTCCTTCTTCGGCCATAAAAGGCTTAGATGTTAGAAAATATTATGTGCAAGTATTTGGGTGCCAAGGTAGGGTTGACCAAATCTCAGGATCCACCTGGTCAATAGTTATGTCCTCCCTCAACACCACCATACATAGGAACGTTTGGCTTGGCCTAGTGCTTTGTCTCAGTCTAGGGCGCTTCTTGTTTATCCTTTGTCAACCAAAAAGGAACAGTCATCGACATTCAACACCTTGGATCCTTCTCTCCGTCCGATATTCTTCAGGAGGCTCCCATACATTAGACTGTTGACCGATCCCATCACTTCAGTTTATTCCGATTGCTGATAGTTTGGCTCTCAGCTAATTCACATGATCATATTTTGGGTATATTTCCCACAGTTTTTGAAAAGGGACCCTGTTACTAAACATGGGTAAAAGTAACACTTTAGGCAAAACTAATGCACTGTTATCTTTAGTGGTGGACCAAGAGGATGGTACATAGCAAAGACATTTAAAGGACACTAGCAAGAGAGAAGTCCTCATCCATCATCCCCTTGGACATAAGACGATGGATCAGGTTTATCCAAATGGTTCCTTTAAAAACGACAACTCCAAGGATGCAACAACGGGGAGTCTATAGGGGGCCACTCTTCATCTTCCATGTATAGGTCTATAAAGAAGCATCCTCCTTCAGAATGCCAATCTGAAGATATGTGAATAGGTAATGTACCATTAGATCAATGGCTTCTTTCCAAATTGGATGTGTCTGGTAGTGGAGCTCAGCTTTTTATACACGAACGCCGATTAAATGAAGTCATCTATACAGGAGTAATAGCCCACGGCCATTCGTTTGATCTACAGATTAATAGTTACATATAAAAGCAAGGAAGTATCAGTTATTTCATAGCTAAAAAAGGTCTCTACTGCTCGAAATCGTGATCACAGATGTGTCGTTACTACAAGGGAACAGGGAGCCTGAGCTTTGACCCCATGTTATCCTACACCACCGCTATGCAAGACCCCCAGGGGTTCCCGTAGAACAGCGGTATTTTCAATCAGTATATTATGAATGCCTGTATCAGGAGATATACCTCTGCCTACATAGACACCCACATGTACACCACTGCTTGCATTACGATTAGCATTTGTGTTATTGCTTGCATCTATCCACCCAAGTGCAGGATTGTAAAATAATTAGAAGAGTTGTGCCAAGTTTGGGAGTTATCCCTTAGGCTGCGCTCACATCAGCGGTATTTTGACGCTCATGTGAGCGCGGCCTTATCTACTGATCCCAGAAATCTTGTCCTTTATGTTACTGTCTTTCAGTTTGGCTCTCACAAAAGGAGACAGTTGCACTCTGTAGTGCTAAGACATGTGGAACAATGAATATGGGAATATAGACATGCACTACTGCTATGAAAAACATGCAAAAATTGGAGATATTTAGCACATGAAAATGGCCAGTTGCATGTGAGCCCAACAGTCAAGGGCAAGGCAAACGTTTTTTGTTGGGTCCCTACCAAGCTAATGCCTCTCTTTGGGTTAAACCCCCCCCCCCCCTATAATTTATGGGCGGACAGGAACCTGCAAATGGAGAATTAAAAATCGCCTCAGGCTGAAGAGCAGGAGTGATCAATCAAGAGGCATAACCCTGTAATCTAATAAAACGACTGATGGCACTTCCTACCTTTCTAATGTGAACAGGTGCAAACTGAACATGAAACATAGTAACAAAAAGGTGACAGTTGCACTCTGTAGTGCTAAGACATGTGGAACAATGAAGATGGGAATATGGGAATGAATATGGGAATATAGACATGCATTACTGCTATGAAAAACATGCAAAAATTGGAGATATTTAGCATACCAAAATGGCCAGTTTTATGTGAGCCCAACAGCCAACAGCAAAAAGGTTAGGTGATTTTAATTCTCCATTTGCAGGTCCTGTCCGCCCATAAATTGGAGGCATTCGAGTAGGCAGGGACACAACAAAAGAGGTCACCTTGCCGATGTCTGTTGGGCTCACATAAAACTGACCATATGTGTGTGCTAAGTATCTCATTTTTGCATGTTTTTCATAGCAGTAATGCATGTCTATATTCCCATATTCATTGTTCCACATATCTTAACACTACAGAGTGCAATTGTCTCCTTTTTGTTACTATGTTTCATGTTCAGTTTGCACCTATTCACATTAGAAATTTAGAATGTATCAGTTTTTTTCTTTGATTCCAAACTGAAAGTCAACCTGCCAAGACTGAAGGTTATAGCTGATGACTGAGGGATCTTTTAGTCCAGAAGTGGGTTCCTAAAGGCCACGTCACACTAAACAACATCGCTAGCTGAGGCACGACTTTTATGACACAACAGCGATGTTGCTAGCGATGTTGCTGTGTGTGACATCCAGCAACAACCTGGCCCCTGCTGTGAGGTCGCCGGTTGTTGCTGAATGTCCTGGACCATTTTTCAGTTGTTGCTCTCCCGCTGTGAAGCGCACATCGCTGTGTGTGACAGCGACAGAGCAACAACTAAATGTGCAGCAAGCAGGGAGCCGGCTTCTGCGGACGCTGGTAACCACGGTAAACAGCTGGTAACCAAGAAGCCCTTTCCTTGGTTACCTGATATCTACCTTCGTTACCAGCGTCCGCCGCTCTCATGCTGTCAGTGCCGGCTCCCTGCACACATAGCCAGACTACACATCTGGTAATTAACCCGATGTGTACTGTGGCTAGGAGTGCAGGGAGCCAGCGCTAAGCGGTGTGCGCTGGTAACCAAGGTAAATATCAAGTTGGTTACCTGATATTTACCTTAGTTACCAAGTGCAGCATCACTTCCACGCGTCGCTGCTGGCTGGGGGCTGGTCACTGGTGAGATCTGCCTGTTTGACAGCTCACCAGCAACCCGTGTAGTGACGCTCCAGCGATCCGTGCCAGGTCAGGTTGCTTGTGGGATCGCTGGAGCGTCGCTTAGTGTGACGGTACCTTAAGTTGCAAAACTGGGACTCCCTCTGATCCTGAGAACCAGGACCCCTATAGGACAGCCAGAGAAAGCCGAGCACGGCTTTCGGATAGTTTTCATGACTCCCATTAAGAATGGAGTGGAGGAGCGCACGATTGACCTCTGCTCCATTGACAAGGAGCGCCAGTTCGTGGAATCAGTGGGGGTCCTAGTTATACAACTTCCAGTCTAAAAGCTGCCACGATCATCAGCTACAACCTCCAGTCTTGGCCGGCAATGATCATCAACTACAACCTCCAGTATTGGCCGTCCATCCTTCAGTTTGCAACTGAAAAAAAAGGACAGAATTTCCCATATCTGCATACCTGGAAATCTGCACCAAGGCCAGTATAATATTCTGCCACTCCTATGCCAACACTTAGCTGGTTCCCTGCCAATCTCTGTTCTGTCTGGTCTGGATCGAGCAATGACTTGTTGACTACTGCAATCAATCATTTATTTTCACGACATGTTGTCACTGGAGACTTAGGGAAGAGCCAGCAAGGGAGTGGCCAAGGAGTAAGAAAGTGATTATGCGCTTTTTGCTTTCCTAATTATTGTTGTACAAGATTATCCATGTGTGCAGATTCTACGGAGACGTAACCTGCAACTTTACGATTATTGCACTGTAAAATCTGCAGCTCCCCCACCTCACGAGTCCATCGACACTGGCCTTTTACACAGGCAGACAAATATTGATGGATCAATCTGTCGCCAATACAGCATCAGGTTATCAGCGCTTATTTTGGTAGTGTCAGCACGCCCCCGAATCAGAGAGGCGCACTGTACATGGTTGGAAGAACAGCTTCTGCACTTCTGATCATGCTCAGTGTACCTCTCTGCAGCTGGCAAGCGTAAACCCTGCTTTTGGAGGCGGACACATGCAGCCGAAATGATCAACACACATGCGCAAGATTTCCAGAAGCTGCAATGTTGCCGGCTCGTGGAAATCAAGTCATCACACCAACAGGGGTGTAATAACATCGAAAGAGGGACGACTAGTCTGGGGAAACAATGCCCCTTCGACCAGTCAAGGCCCTAATTAGCATAGGCACGGCGGACTTTATAAATTATTATTTTAAACCTTGATTTTAGTAAATAGCACTATTCAGGTATGGTTTGTGTCACGGAGTATATGGAGACAGGACGGGGGTCCCTAGGCTGGCCCTAAGACTTGTGATCCTGTGATATGCCTTATCTCAGAGGTAGGCTTGATGGTAGCCAGGTATGATCCCCCAGCATGACCCCAATTCCTGTCCGGACCCTGATCTTACTCCCCCTCTTCCACACTCTCAGGGCAGGCCTGAAAACACAAGAAAAACCCACAAAATGACACGGACAAGGGAGAAAGGAAACTCGTACCCACAGCACTCAAAACACACAGAAGAGACTATATGTGTACTGGGGAACAACAAAAAAGGGAAGTAACGCACAACAGGGGAATGCTCACACCACTCAGAAGCGCAACACGGATCACCATAAACAGGAAAAACACCCAGACCGGGATCGTTGGAGTTAAAACTGAAGCTATCATCAGCACCTCCTATAAGAAGGCAGTGCCATAAATAGGGAAGCAACAGCTACACATGGCAATCAGCAACCTCAACACTTAACTCCTGCAGAGCTGAAAACCAGTGAACCTGATGCAGTCAATGCCCGGCTGAGGCTGAACAATACAGAAACCTTAGGTTGCCTGTCAAGACTCAGTAGTGTGAACAGAGTCTGACGACACCATACCAGCAGGTTTGTGCAGCGCCAAACACGGCATGACAGGTGGGGAATTTTGCCATTTATATGAAAATGTGCTGGTTTGGAGGGGAAAAGGGACCTGATAGGTTCCCTTTAAGCCAAGAGGAAAGGTAATGAAGGACCATTAAATAGCAACCAAAGAGAAGCACACAGACATACAGAGGCAACATAGGAGTATTGGATGCCCTAATGCAGTCTTCCAATTGGGATGTTCCATGGAGCCATAGTAGGGCCACATAGACAAGAAAGGTGGTCTCTAGTAGGGCATATGAATGTCAATGCTGAAGCAACCCCTTTTGGCACATTTAGACAATATCAATCATTGAATAAGCATTTGTAGGAGCACTTCCTGCCATTATTGGCCAGTGCAATCATCGGTTCATTGGATGGGTTAGGCCAAGATAGCAATCATTTATTGGCAACACAAAAACAGAAAATGTGTTGCCGATTGCATGAGGACACAATGATCATATTAAAGGCTCATACTTTCCCGTTGGCTTGTGTGGACCGGTTAGTAAACTATGGCTGATCTACTTGTATAACCAAAAAGGTCCTCGTTAAAAGGCAAGAATACGCTTATCTAAATGGACCATCAAGATGAAGCTACAGATGATCCACCACCATCAAATGTCCATCACTCCCTCTGCTCAGCCATTCCCATGCATGCAGATCTACATTCTGCGATAAACAATGGCTTTGGTCTCATGTTCTGGTGCAAATGAAACGCAACTCAGATGTCAGAAACTTCACAATGACATTTATGATAAAACATCCCACTGCTTCTAAGCCCCATACAGTCGGCCTTCATGGGACTCAGCAGAAAGCACATCCTGCGAGCAATAACTCAACAGATATGTTTATGGGATACACTGACAGCGAGCTTAACGATGGGAATGGTTTACAAGGATGGAAAACTCGGCAGGAGTACACCTCTATGTGACACGCATGGCTGGAAGTGACAGATGGAATCCCAGCTAGGACAAGCAGGAAAGAATCCATATCATGAAGCTCTAACCAACTCTTCCCACGCATGTATCACGTCCATATCATATAAATGCAGATACGAGCTCCTATATACGGGCGTTTCCACAGATTCATAAAGGCTCGTAATGAACCTTAAGTTGTGACCAAGTGATCCTTGATCCTCTCGGAAAACTGTTGAACTGCACAATCCGAGTCACTTTGGGGCTTTCTTCTTGTGCTGGTTCACACGGCTACTCGCCCCTAAATCTTGGATAGGAGGGCCTGGTTTTTGCGCTCTGCTCTTTACCTCCATTGTAGGATAGAAAAGCATCATGACCCTAGCTTATTCCCTATTGTTTGTAAGGATGAAGAGGTTGAATGGGCTCCATGTAAAAGTAATGACCCCCTCAAGTCAAGACTTTTAGAAGCTGCAGGATCAGACTATGATAAAATGGTCATCTTGCGGAACAATCTTCTTCCACTTGTCCACGAGATAATATTAACTTCATAGAGAGTAGTTCTACACTAACAAATACCTGCTGGGACAAATCAGAGTCCTCCAATTGCAATCTATGAATTACATCAAATAAAAGGTTTTGACCCATCTCAATTGTTCAGGATCGCACAGCTCCCCTGCCACCTGCCTTCCTGTTCCTGATAATTGACATCCCTGGGCTGATGACCCGTGTGCACTCTCCAATGCTGCATGCACGGACAGCTTTACCTCTGCAGCACTGAAGCTGGTCAAATCCAGCAATCTGGCAAGCTTCAAAACAATGGCTACAAGCTCTATGATAAAGCGATTTCAAGAGCTATGTTCCTGGCATAAGAAATCGGCCACCTCATGGTGCTTTAAAACATATCTACTGTCACAGGTGACAGATAGTCATGTGGTTTCTGGCAATAGAAGGTCACAGTGTTTGGCTGCGCAGAATGCTCCCTAAATTTCCATTGTTCCTGCCATCATCAGTATTCATTGTATTGGTAGTTTTTCAGCTCTCCCCCCAAAGGAGCCCTCCTTTCATCCAGCTGATGTTTATCAGAATATTCCGATCTTCCCTGGACTGGTGCTGGTGATATTTTCAGTTCATTCAAGCTTTGGTTGCCAGCAGATGGCTTGCACTCATCTGTGTTATCATTGATGAAACTTTGCTGAACTTCTACTTGAGTCATCTGTGGATAAGCAGTTGATGTATTTTCCCAGTGTCATCTATAGTATCGTCTATAGTGTTTAGTGGGTTTGACGAAGAGCTCATCCCACCCATTCCCTATTTAGGGTCCAGCACTATGGATACCTAGGATCAGGTATGCAGCTTAGTCAATAAGTGCCGAACCAATCCAGGGTAGTGACGGAATCCAGGGCACAGAGGTAGGTCTGGTCAGGAGTTAGGATCTCCCCCTTCCCTAGACACAGGGTTTCCCTTTCACCATTTGCTTGGTACTTCCCCATACTTAGCGTGACACCTACACTTATGTTCTGCCACACATTGTTGACCATTGGGTGATAGTACCAAGCCATGAGTGTCAGTTACAGTGGGTTTATTTAGAATTTCACCCATGCCCAACACTCCAGAACTGGTCGCCTAGTTTTACCTTTTTAAGCTAGGATTTCTATTTAGTGATGAAGTGTCCATTGGGTATATCATAACCTTTCATGAGTCCAGTAGAATTTTACAAATCCAGTCCCTATTCCCTTGATTGAAAGCTTTATACGTGTCATTGTCATCGTAAAGGGTTCGCTCCTCTACTTTTATATTGAAGAAAGGTCATCAATATATCAGATTGGTGGGGTCTGACTCGCAGCACCCTCAATGATTAGATGTTCTCTGTGTTGGCAGCGGTGAGATGTTAGAGTTGTATTTCTCAGCTTTGCAACTCCTGTCACCTACGTAGTGGACGTAGCCAGGTACTGCATAGTTAACTAACCTGCACTGGTTAGTTCTGCTGATCAGTTGAGAGTGCTATCTGTTGGACTACCAAAGATCTGATATTCATGACCTATCCTTATGATAGCCCATCAAGCTAAAAAAGTGTGGATCATCCCTTAAAACTCAAGTCTCCGTAGAGAACCAGTGCATGTGCAGTGTTTTTTTTCCATTGATAATCTCAGAGTTTATCCAACATCATTATCTAAAGTGAATGTTCCACCAATTCGAGTCCTCAAGGCTGCCAACAGATCATGGTTTCAGGATTTCTTTAATACTGGACAAGTGATGGAATTATTATCACCTGGGGAATACTAAAGAAATCCCGAAAGACACCACATGCGCTATAAATATAGTCAAGTATGATCTAGTAGCACGCAACAATATCATTACATATACCATTATGTTAGTTGGTTTAGAAAGAGCTAGTGCATCACTTCTGAAAATCATTCAGTTGATGCCATATCTAGGGGTAATTGGTTGCATCCAATGAAAATCTATGACAAAAGATATAAGATGACCATCTTAAGGGACATATTATAAAGGATGATCTTCAGCACACAAAAGTAGGAATGTTCAAATAGTGCAGGAATAATATATAGCTCAGGTTTGTATTGATGCTTTGGTATCAATTTTTCAATAGAAGAACATTATTTTGAGATGTACAACCTTTCGGCCTATCTGGGCCTTTATCAAGTATTTTCGAAAGGTAGAAAAACATGCAATTTAGGAGGTGTAAAGTCATGAGTCAGCACGTTATGAGAAAATGGCGGTGGTGTGGACCTAGTGGCGCTGTCCTTTTGTGTGCTGGAGATTATCTTTTATAAATTGCTAATTCTACAGTGAGCTAGCAAAATCTGCACTTACATCTCAGGGGACCTATTTTTTTACACTCCTAATAAGAATCTGTCAAGTATTTTCTAGTACAATACTAATGTTAACTTTAACAGACCTTTTAGGATCAGTAACTTTTATTGCTGTAGCTTCTCCTGGTATCTTGCTGTATGCTCTTGAGAATTCAGTGTCTCATGATGGCTAGTCAAGTGTATGTAAATGCAATTTGAATAGTCACTGCTTCCCCCATCCACCTCCAGGGCATTTGCTATCACTGCTGAGAGGTGGGAGGGAGTGTGGGTCGGGGCAGCAGTGCAAATTCAGTTCAGATTTACTATCAATGATGAGATCACAGAGGAGGGAGGAGGGCACATGCAGATTTTATTAGTCACTAGATCACACTGAGTTCTCCGGAGCCTACAACAAGGTAACATGAGAAGGTACAGCAATAAAATGTATTGATCCTGAGAATTTAGTGTGATAACAGGAGCTTACAACAAGGTAATAGGAGAAGGTACAGCAATAAAACTTACTGATATTGTTAAAGCTGCTTAAACCTTAATGAAAGAAAACAATAGTATTGTACTAGAAAATTACCTGACAGATTAATTTTCACTTGCTTTGTAGCTAAACTAAATGGATGTTTCTTTTAGTAACAAAAGTGTTTAAGACAACTCTGATCTTGTATACAAATTCTTCACTAATGGATCATTTGGGACAGTTGACTTTATCCATGGACTAGAATATTTTTGGATTCTCATGAAATCGGCATTCATGTTTATGATTTGGTTTAACTTTGATGATATAAGAAGGACACGTTTATTACAACTGGTCACGCTTTTTATTTTTTCTAAGTATGACCCAGAAAACTATTTTCTTCTTGTGAATACAAGCAATGTTGGGTAAGCATTCAAGATATCTGGTGAAAAATGCTAAAGTAAATAATTACACTGAGATTAGGACCCTCCCTTTCTGGAGTTTGTCATTTGTCAGGATCACATTTATGTAACAGTTAACAAGCTTTAAAAAGCTCCAGGGTCAAACGTTCACCTATAAAAGAAAAACGAAAAAGGAAACGTTCACATAGCCGTAAACCCATCTGCCTCCACTGCCTTTTTGTAGCCCTTTCTGGGGATGTTGGCTGACAACATATAGAGCCTCAATTGTGACTTCACTAAAAGTGGTCCCCAGGCCACCTACTGTCCACTGATCATGACAAGGAGGGATCCAAAGTGGCCTGTTTAAGTGAAGCATTACTGAGCATGTGCGACCACTGCTGTATTCACAGTCTACAGGAGCAGTGGTCACTGGTGCTCACTAGGTCTTCATTCACACTGGAATTTGGAAGCCCATCACAATCAGTGAGGTCTAACCATACATACTTTATCATGTGGCTAGGTAATCTTTTATATGAGAAAACCCCATTAAGAACCAGGCGCATTGCGATACTGCCATAATTTGACACCCGAAGAAGTCTATGGGGCCTTTCCATTCTTCCATATAAACTTTCTCTTTTAATCCTGCCATCTTAGGAATGTTTTCTAGCCTATAAAATAGTTATTTCTAGTGAAGAACATGTATGCTTGTTGGCAACACATGGAGTGCCTTTATCTCTGCCATGTACGGAGGTCCATACTATGTTGTCCATACTATGGGACGGATGGGCCTAAATCTCTGCCAGATGCCCATCCTAGTGGTGAACGGGGAGGAATGGCCCTAAATCTCTGCCATGTGCCGGAGGCCCTTTTTAGTTGTGAATGGGATGCATGGCCTGCATCTTGACAATGTTCTGGAGGCACATCCTTGTGGTGAATGCGATGAAGTGCCTACATTTCTGCCACATGCCAGATGCCCAGCCTAGTGGAGAACAGGACGAATGGGCTTAAATCTCCGCCACGTGACGGAGGTCCTTCTTAGTGGTGAATGGAACGGAGTGCCTGAAATTTAGGGATTATTTTGGAGGCTCATCCTTGTGGTGAATGGGATGAATTACCTAAATATCTGCCATGTGCCAGATGCCTGTCATAATGGTGAAAGGGACTGAGCGCCTACATCTCTGCCACATGCCGGATGCCTGTCCTATGGTGAATAGGAGAGAGGGCTTACATCTCTGTCATGTTCTGGAGGCCCATCCTTGTGGTGAATGGGACAGAGGGCCTACAACCTTGCCACTTCCAGATGCCTGGAATGGGACATGGGACAAAGTGCCTAAATCTCTGCCATAATCAATGTGGGTGGGTGGATGAAAGGTTTAAAACACTGCAGTGGAAGAAATCCAAAGTTCAGCCTGAACTTTGGATTTCTTCCATGGCGGCGAGGTATTTTAACCCTTTCATCCACCCACATTGATTATCTTCTACTGGGAGCAGTCGTGGCACATGCTATTACAGTAGTGGTGACTTTCACAACTACAAAAGGCGAGCTTTTATACTCTAATTGGGGTTTGCTAATATCTCAGATAAGACCATTTCTGCTCTTCTTTTGTCTCTCTAGTTGTCTTAACTTTTAAGTCTCTGCCATGTTCTGAAGGACCATCCTTGTGATGAATGGGATGGACAGACCTAAATCACTGCCATGTGCCAGCTGCCCATCCTAGTGGTTAATGGGATGGAGTGTTTACGTCTCGGCCATGTTCAGGCGGGCCAGCCTTATGGTGAATGGGATAAAGTGCCTACATTTCTGCCAAATGCTGGATGCCCTTTTTAGTTTTGAATGGAATGGAATGACAACTTCCTGTCATGTGCAGGTGGGTCATCCTTGTGGTGAATGGGACAGAGGACCTCTATCTCTCCCATGTGTCTGATGTCCGTCCTAATAGTGAATGGGATGAAATACCTACTTTTTTGATATGTGACGAAGGCCTGTCCTAGTGGTGAATGGGATGTAGGGCCTACATCTCAGCAATGTGCATGAGGCCTGTCCTAGTGGTGAAAGGGATGGAGTGCCTACATCTCTGCCATGTGTAGGATCCCTGTCCTAGTGGTGAATGGGACGGATGGGCCCACATCTCTTCATGTGCAGGAGGCTTGTCCTAGTGGTGAGTGGGATGGAGTGGTTACATTTCTGCCATGTGCTGAAGGCCTATCCTAGTGGTGAATGGGGTGTAGGGCCCACATCTCTGCAACGTGCAGGAGGCCTGTCCTAGTGGTGAATGGGATGGAGTGCCTACATCTCTGTCATATGTCTGACGCCCGTCCTAGTGGTTAAAAGGGACAGACGGCCTACATCTCTGCCATGTGTTGAAGCCCCATAATAGTGGTGAATGGGACAGAGGGACTATGTCTCTGCCATGTGCCGGATACCTGTCCTAGTGGTGAATGTGAAGGAGTGCCTACATCTCGCCATGTGCCGGAGGCTTGTCCTAGTGGTGAATGTGAAGGAGTGCCTACATCTCACTATGTGCCGGATGCTTGTCCTAGTGGTGAATGTGAAGGAGTGCCTACGTCTCTGCTATGTGCCGGATGCTTGTCCTAGTGGTGAATGTGAAGGATTGCCTACATCTCGCCTTGTGCAGGAGGCCTGTCCTAGTGGTGAATGTGAAGGAGTGCCTACATCTCGCCTTGTGCAGGAGGCCTGTCCTAGTGGTGAATGTGAAGGAGTGCCTACATCTCGCCTTGTGCAGGAGGCCTGTCCTAGTGGTGAGTGTGAAGGATTGCCTACATCTCGCCTTGTGCAGGAGGCCTGTCCTAGTGGTGAGTGTGAAGGATTGCCTACATCTCGCCTTGTGCAGGAGGCCTGTCCTAGTGGTGAGTGTGAAGGATTGCCTACATCTCGCCTTGTGCAGGAGGCCTGTCCTAGTGGTGAGTGTGAAGGATTGCCTACATCTCGCCTTGTGCAGGAGGCCTGTCCTAGTGGTGAATGTGAAGGAGTGCCTACATCTCGCCTTGTGCCAGATGCTTGTCCTAGTGGTGAATGTGAAGGATTGCCTACATCTCGCCTTGTGCAGGAGGCCTGTCCTAGTGGTGAATGTGAAGGAGTGCCTACATCTCACTATGTGCCGGATGCTTGTCCTAGTGGTGAATGTGAAGGAGTGCCTACATCTCGCCTTGTGCCAGATGCTTGTCCTAGTGGTGAATGAAGGATTGCCTACATCTTGCCTTGTGCAGGAGGCCTGTCCTAGTGGTGAATGTGAAGGAGTGCCTACATCTCGCCTTGTGCAGGAGGCCTGTCCTAGTGGTGAATGTGAAGGAGTGCCTACATCTCGCCTTGTGCAGGAGGCCTGTCCTAGTGGTGAATGTGAAGGAGTGCCTACATCTCGCCATGTGCAGGAGGCCTGTCCTAGTGGTGAATGTGAAGGAGTGCCTACATCTCACTATGTGCCGGATGCTTGTCCTAGTGGTGAATGTGAAGGAGTGCCTACATCTCACTATGTGCCGGATGCTTGTCCTAGTGGTGAATGTGAAGGAGTGCCTACATCTCACTATGTGCCGGATGCTTGTCCTAGTGGTGAATGTGAAGGAGTGCCTACATCTCACTATGTGCAGGAGGCCTGTCCTAGTGTTGAATGTGAAGGATTGCCTACATCTCGCCATGTGCAGGAGGCCTGTCAGAGCTGAATGGAATTTTTACCAACTTGACAGAAGAGGACGACTCAATAACTTTGTGAAATGCTCCATTATTGGGCTGAAGCATTGACTCCAGCACCTGCCAAGCTGTTTTTACACTGGACACGTCCTTTAAAAAGCTGACAAAGCGCTTGGTGTGGTTTTATTGTGTGCGGCTGTGAATACATATGCTTATTCACCCAGACACTGAATACATTAACAATCTCCATTTCAAAGATTCAATGGAAAGGAATCTCAAGGCGACAGATTGTGACATCTCAAGGGCAGGATCCAACATTATTCAGGAAGTTTTACTCATGCGGTGACTTCGAGGCTTCTTACAAGATGACCCGCAGGACGAGCCCGGATGATGCCAATCCCTATGGATCAGACTATACAATGGCAAAAAGGTGTCTATAGACTGTGCAGGAATGTATTCAGAAACCTGACTCCATAGGCTAATCTTTGTTTACAAACAATCACAGGTATCTATGGAGACAGATAGTATCAATGCAAATAATTATTTGTCCTGCACTGCAACGAATGGGTCATAAAGATGTGTGTGTGTGTGTGTGTGTGTGTGTGAGATATATATATATATATATATATATATGTGTGTAATATATATAAAATAATAATAAATAATAATAATAATAATAAGTAATAAAAAAAGTCAGCAAAATAGAATATATATTTTATTTTCCATTTTGCTGATTTTTTCATTATTAATTATTATTAGAAAAAAAAAAAAATCAGAAAAATAGAAATATTTTCTTTTTTCTGATAAGAGCAATAGATGAGAAAAATAGAAAATATATATTTTTTATGTTCTATTTTTCTAATATTGTTTAAATAAGTATTGATAAAATATAAAACAGAAAAAAAGAAAATAAAATGTAATAAAAATATTAATAATAGTTATAAAAAATAGAAAATAAAAAAAAAAAAAAAGTGCACATTGTGAAACTCACGTAGAGAATGCACAATATTCATGGCTGAATCCTCTCTGCAATTAGTCACTACATAGCTATTTAGCGAATCACAAACAAATAGCAAATACAGGGTACAATAGGTTCCCAAAATACAATGCATGCAATGGGCATTGTTACTGACCCTCAAAAAAAGAACAAAAAGAAGAACAAAAAAATAAAAAAAAACCCTCGAACATTGGTAAGTATTTTACTTGGGGGGGGGGGGGGAATTATTCACTCCCATCAGTATTTTTTGCATTGCATGACCACATTACGAGCTCTCAAAGAAGAAAAAAAACTACACCGTGTGAACAAACCCAAACCATTCCCAGTTAACACCAGCAATTCCCAGCAGCACGCGTCACCACTCACTTCCTGTGCTAATGATCTCCCAGTCTGGCCCCCCTTGTTGTTGGGCCCCCCAGGCTCCAGAACTCAGGAGGCCCCCCCTTTACTGCAAACAAGAGCGGTCCAACAATGAGCAGAATTACACAAGTCTACAAACATGGGGCATACTAATATATATATATATATATATATATATATATATATATATATATATATAAAAGGATCTAGATATGACATCAGTGTGGCAAAAAGTCCCTCACTGCTGATCCCAATCAGAGTCTGGCCCAAAATGTGTGCAATAGAAATGAAAGACTAAAAGAAAAAAACAAAAAAACAAAAAAAAAAAAAAAAGTCAGTCCACACGACTAGGGAGGGAAAGAGTTAAAAGAATATTCTAATGAGGATTCCGCCTTGTCACCATCAGCATTTAACCCTATAGTCACCAGGGTGCACAGTTTGTTACCCAAACCATTACCTGTAGGTTCCTTCTATGGGCATGCAATAAATAAAGTAAGTCTCTGGAAAGCCTACTCACCTTTCCAACTGCAGCTGAATGTTACAATGTTGCACTTCTGGATATTCTTAATCCCTCTTTATTATTTTGTAATCCAAGGATCAATCCCAGCCGCAGCAGATCACAGTGGGTCCAGTCCTGTGCTCCCTCCCAGGGGCTGTAGGTATGAAGAGTGTCCACAGGCTGCAGAGTGTGTGTCACCAGCTCAGCGCCTGCTACAGCTTCTCCTTCTTCCTGATCTTGGTGTATAGCTCTCTCTGGGCGGGGGCTTCAAGGAGAAAAAACTCTTTACATGTCCTAGAAGTATCAAATAAAACAATGCAATCTCAGAAGATCTAATCAGCAAACACAATCCATATGTGCCCTGCTCCTTCCAAGCTACTGCATAGACAAGAACTAAAAAACTAGGCTTGGAAGGATACACAAAGAGTTTGCAAACTAAGAGAAAATAAAATAAATAATGATAATGATAATAATAATAATAATAATAAAAAAAAAAATAAAATACAGAAATATAATAGATTTGAACTTTAATGAAAATTAATGATACTTTATAATATAAAACAGCCTACTAATTCTAGAGTAAGCAGACACCACCCAACTAAAATATGTTATAAAATGTCTGCTTACTCTTTAGAATTAGGTTATTTTAAACTTTGTTTATTCTTTAATTACAGCTATTATATATATATATATATATATATATATATATATATATATATATATATACATACATATACACACACACACACACACACATATATATACACATACTCTTTAGTATGTTATTGCATAGTTATTTTAATCCTTCAGTAATTTATTTTTTTATATATCTCAAAGAATTATAATAACTATGCAATAACATGCTAAGGAGTGTGTGTGTGTGTGTGTGTGTGTGTGTGTGATATATATTATTGTACACAAAGTTAAAAAAAGTGAAAATACAATAACATACATTTCCTAGCAAGTCTATATTAAAAAAAATAAGACAAAAATATACAGTGGAGTAAGCATACATTTCCTAGCAAGTCAATATATAAGTAGTCAAAATAATTATAAAAGACACAAAATAAAAATACACTAAATGAACAACTATATATTTCCTAGCAGGTCTACATAGAAGTAGTAAAAATAATTTAGAAGACAAAGACTTATATATATTATATTATATTATATTATATATATTAGATAGATAGAGACACACACACACGTAACCATACATTTTCTAGTAGGTCTACATAAAGAATAAAAAGAAAAAAAAAAAGACAAAAAAGTGTGTAATATATATATATATATATATATATATATATATATATATATATATATATATATATATATACACACACACACATACATACATACATACGGAGTAACCATACATTTCCTAGGTCTGCATAAAAGTAGCAAAAATTAAAAAAATAAAGTGGGGCCAAAGAAAAGAAAATGAAGTACTTAGGATTTTTTTATTCCATTCTGCTGCACATGTCAAGTTTCTATACACTATACAAATATACATACTGCACTAAGAATTTCAGCATGCATTATATAAAATGTAGCAAAAAGAATTGAAAATTAAACTTAAAATAAAATAAGCAATGCTATACTAATAATGAGGAGTAAGGATACACCTCCTAACTGGACTAACCAAAAGTGGCAAAAAATAGATAGAAAAATAACACTCTAAAGTAAGGAGTAAGCATAGATTTCCTAGCAGGACTACATAAAAGTATCATAAAAAACCCAAACAAATAAATATTTCTGGGGAAAAAAATATTCACTGAGTGTATAAACCTTTTTACCCTTTCATGCCTGGTACTTGGACTTACTTGGCTTCAGTAGGGATCAGTCCATTGTGCTGTGTGCTCCTGCAGCTCCTGAGAATGAGACACCCAGAGCCTATAGAAGGATAAAGCAAGCTCAGATTCCGAAAAAATCCTCCTCTTTCTCCTCCCTCTTCCTGCACAAAGCACAGGAAAGAGTTAAAAGAGGCGGGGTGACGTCACACATCCCAAAAGTTTCCCAACTTTTCTGCTTGTATCTGGCAGAGTGTCTGCAGCAGAATATTCAATGGCCGCATGAAATGAGCCCCCCGAACAATCGGCTTCTTGTGCCCCTATAAGAGGCTTGTTCACATTGTGCTGTGATGTGTGAGGATAAAAATGTGTGTAAATTCACATTGTACAATAGAGGAAATGATAGAAATTCCTAATGTCTTGCCCCCCCCCCTCCCCCCCCTGCCCTGTAGACCATTGTTGGAATTTCCTGAAACTGTTTTTAGTGTAATTTCTTCCAGATTGAGGGCTCTGCATTGTGATTCATGCCTGAGGTTGTGTATAGAGGAGCCAAGACAGTCCCTTGTACAGTGTTCAGACACTGAGCTGCAAAACACCGCGGCAATGATACAAATGCTGAGAATATTATGGCATCATCACATTGTATCACTTATGTATTATATATCACATTATTATATCACTTTATCACCTGTCGAGCTGATCAAAACAGATCGCCACCCATATATGAATGCTCCTCTCATCATTAAAAGGAATCTGTCAGCAGATTTTTGCTATTTAATCTGAGAGCAGCATGATGTAGGGGCTGAGACCCTGATTCCAGCGATGTGTCACTTACTAGGCTGCTTGGTGCAGTTTTAGGCCGGTTTCAGATGTCAGTGTTTCAGGTACGTGTGATATCCATTTTTAACACGGATGCCACACGAACCCATGTTATTCTATAAAGTTACACACACGTCCATGTTTTCACATACACGGTGTTGTCCTGCGTTTCCCCGCATGCACACACGGAGACATGTCTGTTTTTCGCCGGTAGCACGGGTGTCACACGGATCGCACACTGATGTGATCCGTGTGAAATCAGTGTGACACGTACCGGAGAAAACACAGGTCTTTGAAATAAAAAGATTTTCTATACTCACCTGTATCCAGCGCTGCTGTCTCCAACTCTGCTGCCTCCTGCTTCTGATCCCCACTCATTATCCTCATGAATATTCACTGCACTGAGGAGCTGGAAGCTGGAGCATCGCTGGGTACATGACCAAGGACAGCATCGGGGACAGCACCACTGAGGACAGAATCGCTGGGGACAGGCGAGTATCCAGTAAGCTGTATGTGTGCAGTGCCGTCCAGGAGGTCATCTGAGTTCCCAATGAACTCTGATGAACCTGTGAAGTCACCATCATGACACCCACTGTAGCGCGGATGTCGCGGAGGTGTCATCAGGAGATCATCAGACTCGGATGACCTCCTGGACATCACTGCACACACACTGCTTGCTGGATACGCACCTGTCACCTGCGCTGTCCCCGGCAATGCTGTCCCCGATGTGGTCCCCTATGCTGTCCTCAGCAATGCTCCTACTTCCAGCTCCGAGGTGCAGTAAGTATTCTATGAGTATAATTAGTCAAAAGCGGGAGGCAGCAGAGCCAAAAAAAAAGCGCTGGATACAGGTGACTATAGAAAATCTTTTTATTTCAAAGACCCGTGTTTTCTCTGGTATGTGTCACACATATCCAAACACAGATGTGACACGTATGACATGTGTACAACACACATATGACCATACCCATGCGTGTGGCTTGTACCTGATGAAACACAGACATCTGAAACAGGCCTTAATAGTATCCTTGTTTTCTCTGCTGTAGATATATGCTGTGTATAAGCCCGCCCATACTACTGATTGGTAGCTACCTGCCAATCAGTGGTGGGGGCAGGGTTACACTGACTGACCTGTACATGAAAACTAGTCCTGCTAATAAAATACATATTGAAACCACAGAACACAGCCTATTAAATGACTAATCACTGGAATCAGGGTCTCAGCTCCTACATTATGATGCTCTAAGATTACATAGCAAAAACCTGCTGACAGAATCAATTTAAAGGGGTTTATGACTTATAGGTGCAAAAGTCAGGGGTTCCAGTGGCCTGGCAAAGTTGTCAAATACTGTTGTGCCCAATTTTTACCATTTAGTCTCCAAATTAGCTGGTTGGAAAATCAATATATTTTGAAAATAAAGCCACTCTCATGGAGCTGTATTTTACCCCCACAGTTACTAGTGAGGGTAAAATACAGGATGATACTGATCTGGCCATAGGACCATATGATGATCTTAGTCCAGTAGACATCAGAAGGTCCAGGTACTGTGTGTGTAGTACAGACACCAAAAAGAACCTTTGGTAAGGCCCGCTATACACTTTCTCGCCTGGTCACCCATACATGGGAGGGCTCACTCTGTCGAGAGCTTCTGCGTTAGGCCGGAGTTCCACTTGCGTACGACTCGTGTGAGTCTCGCATCGGTATCACCCGGCACGGCTGCACACTCTCCGGACACGAGCGTACTGTTATATGGAAATTCATGCAGCCAACCCGCTCCTGTCAGGAGAATGTGCGGCCGTGCCGGGTGATACCAATGCGAGACTCACACAAGTCGTACGCAAGTGGAACTGTACCCTTAGAGCTGCTGCCAGACATCTTTGACACTGGCTTATCTCTCATAATACAGGACGATCTGCAACTAAAGGATCCTTATTTCCCCCAACAATCATGCTCTATATTGGGGGTTGTGGTACACCTTAGATCGTTAAACCCATCGAGATTGACAGGTTTCACCAATGTTATTCAAATATGTATGGGGGGGCTTAATTTTCTATCTTCAAATTTGTTTACAGGCTGGTAAACGAGAGTAGCTGTCGAGGGCCTGCACTTGGGCAGGAAAAGGTTACATGCACTGCAGAGGTAACATCGCCTCTGCAACCTATAAGTCAACAAGTCAACAAGAGCAGATTCCAAGGGTTTGCACTTGGGCTGGAAAAGGTTACATGCCCTGCAGAGGTAACGTCGCCTCTGTAAACTGTAAGCAGTCAACAAGAGCAGGTGCTAACGCCCGACACTTGGGCAGGAAAAAGTTATATGTACTGCAGAGGTAATGTTGCCTCTGCAACCTGTAAACAGTAAATGAGAGTGTGACGCCCTGGACTAGCCAGGTAGTAACATACATACCAATGTCGCGGGCGGAGGAGGGGACGCTGCGCTCTCCCACTGCTCGGGTCCGGCTGCCGTTGCTGCTGTGGCTGCTGCTGCTCAGTGGTGGCTCGAGCGGTGGGCTGGATCCCGGGGACTCGAGCGGCGTTCCTCGCCCGTGAGTGAAAAGGGGATTTTGATTGTGGGAGGTTTTGATTATTGTCCGTGACGCCACCCATGGTTGTGGTGATATTGGTGACACCACCGCTGCTCTGGACGGGGATCCCGGGAAGCGGTGACAGGGAGCAGCTTTGTTGTTAGTTCTCCCCTCCGTGGGTAGGGGGTTGGTTGTCCCGGGGCCCGGTGATGGGGTAGGGATGAATGGCAGGTGGGTTACGGGGCCTGGTGAGGTGCAGGGTCGCGGGGGCAGCGCTGTGCCGCACGGCACGGTGGTACTCACTCAGCCAATGATGAGGACACAGTTCTCGGTAAAACACACGGCTGGATGGACGGGTCCCACAGACGGCTGCGGTGTTGTTTTCTCCCGGCAGGTTGATGGTGACTGCCTTTCCCTGCACCTAGATACGGTAGATGGTTCCAATGGGTTCCCACCAGTAACCCGCTCCCCGGCTTGGATATAGGCCGGAGGAGCCCCTTTTGCCCGCAGGCGCTGGCCCTGAGAAACGGTTGCCTTGGCGGTGGCGGTGTCTCCCTCACTTGGTTGGACTGTTGCCTTCTGTCGTGACTTGGCTGTTGGGAAACCCAGGAGGTTCCCTTCACTAACGAATTTGGCAAATTCACGGCGACTCCTAGCCTTGCCGGGGTCCGTAAGCCCCTGCCAGATGGTGCTGACTTCTCTTTGTGTACCGGTCTGGTACCGCCGGGCCACCGCCCGTCCACGGTCCTTACGGTAGACTGCAATCGGTCACTCCTGCAGACGGTCACCACCTTCTGCCAACCTTGCTGCTCTGTCCGGGCCACACACCTGGACTCACTTCAGATTGCTCGGCTGCTACTTTACTTCCTCACTCCTGTAACTCCTGAACTAATCTGTTTACTTTTCCCGCCTCCAGGACTGTGAACTCCTCGGTGGGCGGGACCAACCGCCTGGCCCACCCCCTGGTGTGGACATCAGCCCCTGGAGGAAGGCAACAAGGGTTTTGTGTTCTGACTTCGGTGTGCCTGCTGGGAGTGTGGGGTGTGTGGGTGTTGTTCTCTGTGGCCCCTGGCTTGTCCAGGGCGCCACATTCCCCCTTAGTTAAATGCAGACCGTCCGCGGGCTGCCCGTCCATCACCGGTTTTATTTTCACCAACTGAAAAATATAAAAAACGGTAACACACATACAATTATAATAACTTCTTCCCACATCGGGAGGTACTCTTACTTAAACGTTGCAAAATGGTTACGGCTTCCGCTCTCTCTCACCCAAGCAACCTGGCCCTGATGCTGCCCCTAAGCAAACAGGCAGCACCCCTTGACCCCTGTCCTGCACAAGTTGCCCGAGCGGGTTCTGTCCTTTCCAGGGGACCCACGTCCATGGGGAACCCCTGACACCCCCAGAGGATCGCCACCGGTTCCGGTGGTGGCTGGGCCCCAGCCTGCTCCACTGCGGGCCCTTCCTCCAATCTGCCTCTCCGGAGGCGGTAACGGTAGAAGCCACAACAACATATGTTATTTACATGCCACAAGTTTGTGGTTGCCCTGCTAGTTCTCGGGCTTGTTCATAAGGAGTCCCTTATGCAAAATGGTGAAGGGGGGTCCCAACGGGGACCAGTTGCCGGCAATGACCGGTTTCAAATCAACGTTGCAAATCAAAGCTTCAATCAGGTGACTTTTCCACGGTATCATTCACTTATCATTAATTTTCAAACTTTCAAACGCTGGTGGTCCCTGTGGAGACACAGGGCTCAGTGGGTGCTCTCGTCCACTAAAACCCGCCACCTTTAGAAAGACAGCGTGGCTCAGGGCTCATCCCAACTGAACGCCGGCCTCCTTAACCGTGGGCGTAACACTACTCAGACAACACAGGGTGAGGGAACCACAATAATTAGACTTTATTGGATCCCCAAACAATTAACGGCACATAACACATAACCAGCAAAACACACAAATGTAACAGGCAACAGAGTCTCACCCTTCCGCTGGCTCACCAGGGATTTAGAATGTCCATGCCTCAGAGGTTCCAGGGCCACTTACTCCAATCCAGCAGCACCCCGCTTTCGGCAGGCACCCACCGAGAAAGGAATAATGCCAGATTTAGGAAGCTGGCTGAGGTCTGCAAAGTCTGTAACAGGTGACTGAAGTGTACCAAACTGAGTGTCCTCCTTAGGTAGTCCTGGTTTGATGTTACAATCCTGACAGCCGGAGTCAAAATCCCTAGGCTGTGGATATGGTCTCCAACCGGAACCGGAGTCCCTAGATTGAAGCCATAAGATATCCTGATCCTCTAGTCAGCTCCGAAGAGCTTAGACTGGATCCATCAGCATCCATCAACCCCCATCCCCCTTGGTGGCTTAAAGAAGTCCCTTTTATAGCTATAACCTTCCCTTAGGATACACTGCGTCCTCATCGATTGGTTGGACAAGATTGCTTCTCCCATTGGATGAATTTCAAGCTGCATGGATAATGTTCATTTAAATGATGTGCATAGAAAGACTCAGTATATCTACATGGAGTCGGCAAGTCACCGACTAGACAATGTCTAATAAGGTAATCACATTAGCAATACACAACTACAATACAATGGTTACTGGAAAAGTCTGGAGAACAATACGTCTGGCTTTCAGTTGCCAACACAATTGCATGAGTCAACAAGAGTCTTGTAGAAACAATGAGGGACTTATCCTCCGTCTATAAACAATCTTCATCCTGTCTGGCTGAATTTTAAGAAACTTTAACCCATGAGAGTCCATGTCGTCACAGTCCCAACGGGGACGGTGACAACGGCATTCCGCTGCCCTTACTCCGACTCTTCGGTGTCTGCTGGGGGAGGGGACGCGGCGGACACCCAGGCCTCTTGGCTGCCCCTCAGCTTGGCATCCAGCGCAAACCACCCCCTCTCCCCACAGTGCCGGGTGTATTGCACCAGGTCGCCCGGCATTAGGTTACGGCCTGGGTGATCCTCCGGCAGGTGGGCATTAACATCCCGCCGGGCTATGAATACCTCGGCCTCCAAGCCCGGTTCGTATATGAAGCCATAGCTCCGGCGGACATCAAACTGCCGCACCTGCCCTACATACAGGGGGCCCCGGACACGGAAGGTCGCTTGGCGGAGGCTCTCCTTCTCCCGGATTGCACGGGCCACCAACTCCGCCTTCTTTCTTTCCCTCTCCTCGATTTCTGGGCCCAACGGTACCGGCTCCCTATCCCAGTATGGTGCTGCTGCGAGCTCCGGCGCACGGGTCGGGCCCCGCGAGACCTTTTGGACACTGCCCACTGCTGGTGATCTGGGCGGAAGGTCCCGCGGTGACTTGGCCTTGGACGCCGCCTTGCAGCGGCAACCCGGCGCAACCTCAGCCGAGGTGTGGGGGATGGGCACAGGGGCTTTCCTCCGCTGGGCCTTCGGCACGGAGCGGTCTGTCGGCTCCGGCTCGGGGAATCTCTCGGGGGTGCCTCCGGTTCAGGCTTCGGGGCTTTCCACGGTAGCACCTCCGGTCGGCTACGGGCTCCGGCTACAGGTCGGTCCGCCTGGGCAGACATGCGGGGTATCGATACTGGTTGCGGGGGGTAGCGGGCCTAGTGGCGGGGTCACGGCAGCCAGGACGGGTGGCGAGGGAGGCAGTAGGGCGAGGGGGTTCAGACCGGGTCCCGCAGCCGCGATGACTGACCCACTAGGGGTATCGGGGCGTGGGTCACTCACCCTCCCTTCCGCAACTTCCTCTTCGCGTCTCCGCACGGTCGCTATGACCTCCGCCATGTCGGTCTCCCACTCCTCCAAGAGGAGCTGCATTTTGACCTGCAGCCGTTGTTGGAGCTGCGCGGTCCGGATCTCCACTCACGCCACAGTTCCAGGCGCGGGGGCTACGGTGCTATGGGACGGCATGAACATCTTGCTGGCGGCCTCTCCCAGGAACAAGATGGCCGCAGGGTCCTGGAGTCCCTGCTTTTATAGCTGCGCTCACATGCGACCAGCCGCCATTTCGTCCCCCTTAGCCTCTTTTCGGCTCCTCCTCTACAGGGGCGGAGTTTTGGCCTTCGCGCCTCTACTACTTGAGAAGACGCTTGAGCGGGAACTCTTCACGCCCAAGATGGCGGCTTTTCAAATTTTCCGGCCGGACACCTCCGGCGGTCACACAAGGCGCACTTCCACCAGTCGGTAGAACGGTAGGATCCTGTTCGTGACGCCAACTTGTTGCGGGCGGAGGAGGGGACGCTGCGCTCTCCCACTGCTCGGGTCCGGCTGCCGCTGCTGCTGCTCGGTGGTGGCTCAAGCGGTGGGCCGGATCCCGGGGACTCGAGCGGCGTTCCTCGCCCGTGAGTGAAAAGGGGATTTTGATTGTGGGGGGTTTTGATTATTGTCCGTGACGCCACCCACGGTTGTGGTGATATTGGTGACACCACCGCTGCTCTGGACGGGGATCCTGGGAGCGGTGACAGGGAGCAGCTTTGTTGTTAGTTCTCCCCTCCGTGGGTAGGGGGTTGGTTGTCCCGGGGCCCGGTGATGGGGTAGGGATGGATGGCAGGCAGGTTACGGGGCCTGGTGAGGTGCAGGGTCGCGGGGGGCAGCGCTGTGCCACACGGCACGGTGGTACTCACTCAGCCAATGATGAGGACACAGTTCTCGGTAAAACACACGGCTGGATGGACGGGTCCCACAGACGGCTGCGGTGTTGTTTTCTCCCGGCAGGTTGATGGTGACTGCCTTTCCCTGCACCTAGATACGGTAGATGGTTCCAATGGGTTCCCACCGGTAACCCGCTCCCCGGCTTGGATATAGGCCGGAGGAGCCCCTTTTGCCCACAGGCGCTGGCCTTGAGAAATGGTTGCCTTGGCGGTGTCTCCCTCACTTGGTTGGACTGTTGCCTTCTGTCGTGACTTGGCTGTTGGGAAACCCAGGAGGTTCCCTTCACTAACGAATTTGGCAAATTCACGGCGACTCCTAGCCTTGCCGGGGTCCGTAAGCCCCTGCCAGATGGTGCTGACTTCTCTTTGTGTACCGGTCCGATACCGCCGGGCCACCGCCCGTCCACAGTCCTTACGGTAGACTGCAATCGGTCACTCCTGCAGACGGTCACCACTGTCTGCCAACCTTGCTGCTCTGTCCGGGCCACACACCCGGACTCACTTCAGATTGCTCGGCTGCTACTTTACTTCCTCACTCCTGTAACTCCTGAACTAATCTGTTTACTTTTCCCGCCTCCAGGACTGTGAACTCCTCGGTGGGCGGGACCAACCGCCTGGCCCACCCCCTGGTGTGGACATCAGCCCCTGGAGGAAGGCAACAAGGGTTTTGTGTTCTGACTTCGGTGTGCCTGCTGGGAGTGTGGGGTGTGTGGGTGTTGTTCTCTGTGGCCCCTGGCTTGTCCAGGGCGCCACACCAACATACACACCCCCACCCTAGGCAGTTACAACAGTCAACCAAAAACCCTTGTTGCCTCCCTCCAGGGCCTGATGTCCACACCAGGTGGGGCGGAGCCAGGCGGTTGGCCCCACCCACCGAGGAGTTCACAGGCCTGGAGGCGGGAAAAGTGTCAGTTCAGTTGTGGAGGTGGAAGTGAGAGGAGTAAACACTTGAGATGTCTGGGTAGGAGCCCAGGCACTGACAGCAAGGTTGGCAGATTGTGGTGGCCGTCTGCAGGAGTTGGTGGAACTCCGCAGAGCCGTAAGGACCGGTGTCGGGCGTCGGCCCGCCGGTACCGGACCGGGGAACGGAGTGAAGCTAAGCACACAGGCAGGGCCATCGGACCCCGACCAGGCTTGTAGCCGCCGTCAATAGTCAAATCCGAGTGTGACAGGAACCCCAGGGGTTTCCTAACAACCAAGTCCCGATTGAAGGCAACAGTCCACCCAGAGAGGATATACAGCCACCGCCACAGGCTAGAGATCCAAGGGCCAGCGCCTGCGGGCAAAACGGGCTCCTACGGCACCTATACGCCGGGGAGCGGACTACCGGTGGGTAACCACAGGAGTCAGAACATTTCTAAAAGGTGCAGGGAAAGACAGCCACCATCAGCCGTCCGGGGAGAGCACAACAACAACACTGCAGCCGGCTGCGGGACCCGTCCATCCGGGCGTTTTGGTTTACCAACGACTCTGTCAGTGATTGTCTGAGTGAGTACACCAGTGCCGTCCGGCACCGCGCCACACAGTCCCTGCACCCCAGCCATCCGGCCTCCCCGCTACACCACCGGGCCCCGGGATCACCAACCCCCTACCCACGGAGGGGACAACATCCTAGCTGCACCCTACCATCTCTCCCGGGATCCCCGTTACCAGCAGCGGTGGTGCCATCATCACCACGTCCCGTGGGTGGCGTCACGAACAATCCCCCTAACCAAACCACACCTTTTCACTCATGGGCGAGGAGCGCTGCTCGAGTCCCCGGGTCCGGTCCACCGCTCGAGCCACCGAGCAGCAGTAGCAGAAGCTCCGGACCCGAGCGTGGTGAGCGCGACCCCACCGCCCGCGACAAGAGAACTGCCAAGGCCCGGCACTTGGGCAGGAAAAAGTTATATGTACTGCAGAGGTAATTTTGCCTTTGCAACCTGTAAACAGTCAACAAGAGCAGCTACTGAGGGCCAGCACTTGCGCAGGAAAAGGCTACATGCATTGCAGTGGTATCGTCACCTCTGCAACCTGTAAACAGTCAATGGGAATAGCTGCCGAGGACCGGCACTTGGGAAGGAAAAGGTTACATTCACTGCAGTGGTAACGTCGCCTCTGCAACCTGTAAACAGTCAATGAGAGCAGCTGCTGAGGGCCAGCACTTTGGCAGGAAAATGTAACATGCATTGTAGTGGTAATGTCACCTCTGCAACCTGTAAAAAGTCAATGAGAGCAGCTGCCAAGCCGGCACTTGGGCAGGAAAAGGCTACATGCACTGCAGAGGTAATGACGCCTCGGCAACCTGTAAACAGTCAATGAGGGCAACTGATGAGGATCGGCACTTGGGCAGGAAAAGGTTACATGCACTGCAGAATTAATGTTGCCTCTGCAACCTGTAAATAATCAGCAAGAGCCACTGCCGAGGACCACTGCGGTTACATGCACTACAGAGGTAACGTCACCTCTGCAACATGTAAATAGTCAATGAGAGCAGATTCTGACGGCCCGCATTTGGGCAGGAAGAGGTAAGCAGAGCTGATTTTAGTATTTTGTTTATTATTATCATAAGGCAGGTTGATGGAAACAATTGATAGAAAACCCATTCATCATCAAAACTGTCATTGGGGAATCACAAAAGACATGAGATAGTTGGCAGATTCTGAAAAAATCAGGGGTGACCATCGACAAGAATCTCCAGTCTATGGCCAAAAGCACAGCGTTTAGGTATTTTAGTGCCTTAAAAGCAATAAAATATATTGGAAAATAAATCTGGGAGAAGGTAAGTAAAATAGTGAGCACAATACATGGAATGCAACCGCAGGAGGTGAAATATAGCCATGACACTGACAGATTTACTGGAGAGCTGACTGCAGATTCCAGTGGTAAATTCTTGGGTCCTTGGGTTTGCAGCATTGCCTGAAGAGCTCTGAAGTCAATGGGATAAGACTTCACCTGTCTGGTCTGAAATAAACAGATACTTCTCAGCTCCTTCAAAATATTCACAATCTCTTATCACTTGCTGCATTTTATCTTTCATACAAGTTATTAATTAATATAATTAAAAACAAACATGTCTCAGAAAGTTATTAACCAGGGTAAGTGGTCTCACAGTGTCCATCATCTGCCACAAATGAAGAGGACATCACAGACTTTTCTGTCTTGGTAGAAACCCAAGGTAGCTTCCTAATCTATTTATTGGATGGTGTTATTTCACCACCTGTTTGGTAGCATTGGTGTAGCGCCGGCGATCCTGCACTTCTCTGCCTCTCTCTACTAGGGATGACGACTCACTCACCGCCACGGCCGGACTGCATTGTCCTGCCTTGCTTCCCCGTGATCCTCCACGTGCATCTCCTCTGCCTAATGCTCCCCGGACTTTTGAACGCCACACATGTCCCCCAGGAGCGCCCTTGTGACGTGTGTGCATCCTCACTTTCTTTAAGGGCCAGTGCACTAATTCACCCTATGGCTAAGAGAAACTAGGTGTTTAAGGCCTCCTCCCACTAGGGGAGGTGCCTGAGCAACATGGTCAGTTAGTTAGTCTATGTCTAGTTAGCTAATTGTCAGGTACCTTTTGTCCACTGTCCGTTTCCTGTTTCCATGTTACCTGGTCCCTGCCGTACCCTCTTGGCCAGTCCATCCTGCTGTACTGTCTGTCTGCACCTGTCAGCACTAGTGACTCTGCCTGTCCGTACTTGAGCCCATACCCTGGGGATCAGTTGCCACAGTCCCAGACACTGCCTTGAAAGTGGCACCTGGCGTCTACACGGTAGATGCTTAGTCAAATACTTCCCACGTTTGGGTAAGCCCACGCCCCCTCTTTGGTCCAGTGGGTCCACGCCCACTTGCTGCCTCACCACCGGCAACTTAAGGCATGTGCTGAACGTTATCTTATATATACATACATACATATAAATAAATATATTTCAGAATCTGCTTTATGGTTCCAGAGATTTATTTAGTATTGAATTTTATGGTTATAACTAAGGGGGCGTGGCTCTCAGGATCCTCAGGGGCGTGTCTTTAGGCTGTTTTGCATTATTACCATGTGAGCCATGTCCTCTTAGAGAAGACCATTAAATTAGCACTAAATAACAAGACCCATGTCTCTAAACCAGTATGCAGGATGTACGCAAACTAAAAAAAAATGGGGGAGCAGTAGGAATAAAATAAGAGCAGAACGTGGTTACTTTTGACCTGGTGATGGGTCCTTTTTATGTACCAGGGAATTTTTCAGGTAATGTAAATTAGCTCAGACTTGTATAAAAAAGGAATAATCACAGTCACACATTTTCTGGTCTCTTCTTGCTGGTGTTGTCTTGATGCAAATATCAGCTTAGCCAGTAACTGGGTACCGAAACTGTGATTTTCTGACAGCCCAGCCTAGTAAGTGACACATCACTGGAATCATGGTCTTTTTCGCTCAGATGTTTTAACAAGAACCTGGTGATAAAATCCCCTTAAGAAAAATCATTTTCTTCCACTGGAGAATCCTTTTCCCTCTAAACTTGTAATTTCATGTTAGAAGTGCTGTTTTAATTTACATTATAAAGGCACAATATCGCCATTCACTGCACAAGAGCCGCTATGAACATACTTCACAGTTTATAATTTAGTTTTATGGATTTGTTTACATCATTGATAATAGCAACTTTGTCATTAAATATAGGCTCTCAGTCATCGTTTCAGGGAATCACTGGTAATGTGCACGGACTTTTTATTTGCACCAGTGAATTGGAGGCTTTGTGTATGAAGAGACTTGTTTTTTAAATATAGACATGGATGATAATGGGACAAGCTGGGCAAATATTACAGGGTTAGAGAAGACCCTGATGGACCTATGTAGGCAGTCAGAAAATCGATCTTCTGCAAGTCTAGATAGGTCTACCAGGATCTTCTCTATCTATGTAGGCTTGAAGAAGATCAATCTTCTGCAAGCCTAGCTATGTCTACCAGGATCTTCTCTAACCATCTATGTAGACTTGAAAAAGATCGATCTTCTGCAGGCTTAGAAACGTCCACCAGGATCTTCTCTAACCATCTATGTAGGCTTGAAGAAGATCAATTTTCTGCAAGCCTAGATAGGTCCACCAGGATCTTCTCTAACCATCTATGTAGACTTGAAAAAGATCGATCTTCTGCATATCTAGATAGCCTAGATAAGTCCACCAGGATCTTCTCTAACCATCTATGTAGGCTTGAAGAAGATAGATCTTCTGCATGCTTAGAAAGGTCCACCAGAGTCTTCTCTAGCCATATATGTAGGCTTGAAGAAGATCGATCTTCTGCAACCCTAGATAGGTCCATCAGGATCTTCTCTAACCATCTATGTAGGTTTGAAGATCGATTTTCTGCAAGCATAGATAGGTCCACCAGCATCTTCTCTAACCATCTATGTAAGCTTGAAGATCGTTCTTCCTACAGAACGTTCATCCATCAAGTCCCCATGGCTCGAGATCAAGCTGAAGGCCATTAAAAGAAAGAAAAGAGAAAATTGTCAGGATACAACACTATTGTCCCTCATACGCATTAAACTCAGCTCAACTTGGCATAATTGGCAGGATCGGCTGACCATTAAATGTGTATGGAGTCCTCCAAACTCTTCCATGACAAATCATGTTGGGGATGAGTGAAAAGATGAAGCGATTGAAATCAGTCGCCCGATCAGGTATGTTTTCACTGTATTATTGTCAGGAATGAGCATTTTGTCGAAGCTCTTGTCTTGGCCAGCCTGCTTGACCAAGATGCCAATCCCCCAACTTCCATGCTTGTTTGTCAAGTGAAACTGGACATGTGCTGCCAAGAATAGTGATATTCCATGTTCACAGGATGATCGTATTATCGAATACTGAGGTTGTCCCATCTAAACAGGCTGTTAAACATCCAATGATCAGCTTCGATGTAGCCAATTGGCAGTCTCTTACTGGGTGCGAGTTTGCCAGTGTGTCTGTACCATTACTCAACTTGACCCACAAGACACAGCCTAGAGTTCATATTTATGCAGGAGTTAGGAGAGATAGCTGGTTCAGCTGCAATTAATGGTGTTCAATACGAGAGGAAAACGGAGTAGAAGGCTATCCAGGGCACTAATGATGGCGCGGGTGAGCTCTTCCTCTACATTATGCACAAACGAATTGGAGACTGTGGACAAAAGAGCAAATAGAGTCTTAACTGGTAAACAGCATAAGAGGGGTTAATGGAAAACTCACCTATAGGGGTTGTGCCAGTCACAACTCCTATATTAGCGTAGTCACAGGGTGAACCAGCTGCAGCCCCGAAGAATTCGGTAATAGTAGTATGCAGGAAAGACGGGTATCATGCCGTGCTCATCACCAAGGTCCAGGAGGCAGATAGGGTTAATCCATGTCTTTTTTATTAAACAGGAGTAGATACAGGTCAATGCGTTTCAAGGGACTCAGCCTTCTTCCTCAGGACAGGATTATCCTGTCATTTCATATATGTCCTGAGGAAGAGGGCTGAGTCCCTTGAAACGTGTTGATTTGTATCTACTCCTGTTTAATAAAAAGACATGGATTAACCCTATCTGCCTCCTGGACCTTGGTGATAAGCGAGGCATGATACCCGTCTTTCCTGCAAACTACTGATATTTAAATTTTGCACAGAAGGCATCACTAAGCTGCTCATAAACCTGTATGTATCGGGCTTCCCTGGTGCTTTGGTGGATAATTATCACCTGTTACTCAAAATGAGATCTTCACCATGTAATAATATCCATAAGAAATTGTCGCATACAACCCACATAACACATATGGAAAATATTGTAAAAGAACCAACTTTTGCTTGGACATCCATGATTGTTGCTAATGAGTGCTTGGTACATGGGTCCATGGATCAACAAAAATATATTGCATTATCCAACGCAAATAGAGAGATGGCGTTGCCTTTGGTATATCCTTACATAGGGCTACACATCCATGGATTGTGTATGTTACCAGATATGGGTCTTCTGCCTGGTACTTATCTAGTAGTGGCTTATCGGCCATTTAAATTCACATAGGGAAGAGTTCCATCATCCAAATCTTCACAAAAACACATTTATTGAAAAATTAATTAAAAAGTCACAAGCCCAAAAACTTCAGAGCAAGTAAGACTGGATCACATACAGGGATGAGTTATAAATGCTTTTGGGACTGGTGTCCTTAGTCACAATTAGAGAAGAGCAGACCAGTGAAAGTTTGGGTTCTGCTGGTCCAGCCGAACTTTTATAAAGTTCGGTTTTGGACCAGGACTTGACCTGAACTTCAATGGAAGTCACCAATTGGGCAGTTTGGGTTTACGTCCACATGTGGCCAGCTATAAACAGATCACTACCGGAGGAGGTTGCGCGTGGTTTTATCTATTTTTGGGGGGTTTGGGGCACATTACATCCGATCACGCTGTTGTTACCCCCAATGCGAGGTGATCAAACACTGCAAGTGGCTCGCACTGTTCCGAGCACCGAGTGTATCCGAGCACAGCAATTCTCACGTGTGTGGTTTGCATTCGTAAAGCACCCGAACTCCAAACCTGAACTTTTTTTTCTTGGAAAAGTTTGAGTTCGTACGGAACATCAGGTTTTCTCATCTCTAGTCACATTCCTTAGGACACTGGTCCGAAACGCGTTAGTTTGTAACTCAGCAATGCATGTGAACCGGTCATATATCCTGAGGTCTTTGGTCTTGTGACATTTTAATGAATTTTTCAATAAATGTATTTTTATGAAGATGTAGATGGTGGAACTCCTTCCCTATTTCATAAGCCGACAGCACTGCCAGTTTCCGATGTAACCGCTTTCATTGGATTGGTGAGCTGACTATTTTTCCTTTCATATTGTTGTATGTATACCCTCTTTCACTTGTAAAGCGCCATGGAATAAATTCCGCTATAATAATAAATAATAATAATATTGAAATTCCTATGATCGGATTCTTATTTCCTTCAGTATCAAGGGTAAGAACAAGTTAGGAGGCCCCTATACACATTAGACAGTCCAATTACTTTCCTCCCCCCAATATTGGCAAATTTGGCCAACTTTATTCGAGCCCCTATGGGGACCGTAAATCAATATCTACTAATCTTATACCAAAAATGAAGGCTCGAGTCATTGTACAGACATGTCCCAACATGATAATAGATCCTTCAGTTGGTCATGTAATACCACAAAGCCACTCTCCACCGAAATTTTATGGTAGACTTGTAGACCGGGGGTATTAATTATGTCCAACGACAACCTATGAATAGAGCAATTGATAAGTATCCTCAGACTTGTGGTAGACTGATCTAGAAAAGTCAGGACACCAACCCATCTACTCTCTTTTGAAGACCTCCTATGTTCTCCTAATCTCCACTTATTTAATTGCAGATTGAAATGGCTTCTGGGCAGTCACCCCCCATGGAGAAGTACACAAGTCTGTGTGTTTGGAAATTAAGGATAATGCTTTGATTTCATTATGTGGGATTCTTAATTCCAACACCTTCCTACTTTACCAGTAAACAGTATTTGTTTTAGGAGTTTACACATACAATTCCAGTACAGGATTACCCATAAATTGATGTCTGGAGTCACTGGAATTTAGAAAAGATGAAAGCTACTTTACAAAAAAAAGTTTTTTAATCAGGTCTGAAGGGTCCTTTAGTCAAACTTCTTTGACTCTTTTCAGACTCCGTCTCCAGCTATGGCTCCGACCTCTCAATCGGTCAGCCATGTATAATAGCATCAGGCTTTTCACTACCTCAATTCCTATGGTAGTAAATAGACAACAATGGAATAAATTAATGAAACAATATGTACGTTGTATATTCGTTTTAAAACAGAATTGGAGTCAATACATTTTTATCACACTATCGATGTTTTGGTTTTTCGAGAGGATCTGACAGTGGCCATAAAAACAGCACCACTCAACCGAAACAAACAGTCCTGTGTATGAGGGAGTTGGAAAAAAATTGCTGTTGGCCGGCATCCATCTATTGAATTTGGGTGGCTTAAGATTGAGGATGGATCTTGGTGGAATTGATAGGAACCATCGACAAATATTAACTGGATCAGTTTTAACAGTGTGGGTGATATTTTAACCATTTGCAAAACTTAGATATGAGGCAGTTGGGGCTACAGTGTAACATGCATGGGGGCCTCCAGTCCAGACTAATTCCGAGAGATGATATTGAGTGAAAAGAAGGATTCGGCAAGTTGGATTTCGAGCTGCTGATCCTTTTGTTCTCCTGAAGATAATCCAGGGGAGATTTTGACAGCACTGGTATCAAAACCCAACCACTATTTTACTGTAACTTTTGTAAAAGAAGTATGAAGCATATGAGGTATAAAAATCTGAAATATTTATGCCATAATACCATTGGCTTACCCAAGTGTTTCCAAATAAAAATATATCACCCAAACTGTTGTTGTGCAACTGATGCCTGAAGAAGGTCACATTTTTACGTTTTTATTTTTCTTTATTAGCACCTTAAGGATAAATCCTATTTTTACCACAGGAATTTTTTCTTCTGGCATTCCATTGGTCTTACAAATTGGTACTGTGAGTAACTATGGAGTTAATGAGTGCGGTGTCTTCTTGGCCTAATCTAATCAGTTAACTTTACCCTATTTCCTAGCACAAGGAGATGCTGTTTCCAGGTAATTATATTAAAAATGCATAAAAAGATCAAACTGATTGTTACAGTGAAGGAGTTTGGCTGAAGGGCAAGTAAAGATGGCGCTAGACTAGTGCTTATCCCACTCTTGGAGCTCAGTGATGCTGCATTCATTTTTTTTCCTCATATGTGAAAAACAGGGTTTTTTTCAGGGTTCCAGATCCATTTTTGGTTCATGTGTTCATTTTTTACAATTTATTTTTTCACTATGATTTTTTTTTCTGAATAGTGTCTCCTGTCAACTGTTGACTTGAGTGGTAGACACATGGATGACATATGCGTTCTATCCATTTTTTTCTTACATTTTTTTTTTATAATTGACTAGCTGTAGCACCCGGCTTTGCCCAGGATAGTAACTAAGTGTCTCTCTGTCTGTCTCTCTCCCAGTCTGTCTGTCTCCCTCTCTGTGTCTTTCTCTCCATCTCTGTCTGTCTCCCTATCTCTCTCTCTGTTTGTCTCTATCTTTCTCCCTCCCTGTCTGTCTCTCTATCTCTGTTTCTCTCTCTCTGCCTGTATCTATGTCTTCTTTCTATCTGTATGTCTCTCTCTCTCACTCTGTCCCATTCCCTGTCTGCCAGCCTCTGTCTGTCTCTCTATCCATCTCTGTCTGTCTCTTTCTCTCTCTCTCTCTGTCACTCTCTGTCTCTTTTTCTCTGTATGTCTGTCTCTCTGTCTGACTCTCACTGTCTCTCTCTTTGTCCGTGTCTCTCTATATCTCTCTGTCTGTGTCTGTCTCTCTGTCTGTCTGTCTCTCTCTATCCGTCTCTCCACCAATATCATATTACCTCACACATAAGCTTCTTATACTAAGAATATCCTTTGTTGCTTATAGCAACCAATCACAGTTCCTATTAATGACCTGTAGCTCCCACTTCCATTGACTTTTATGTAAGCAGGTTTTTTGGTGAATAACTTTAGATTGCAGGGTTACATTTCCCCCTCAAAACATAGTCTATGATGTTCCCTGAGTCAAGTGGCATGTCTGTGCAAAATTTTGTGATTATAAATGCGACGGTGCGGATTCCTTTAGCGGACCTACATACACACATACACACACACACACACACACACACACATACACACACACACACACGTACACACACATACATACACACACACACACACACACACACACACACACACACACACTGTACATACACTCAGCTTTATATATTAGATTGTCCATAGACTCTAATTGATATATGTTCTATCCATGATGGGATTAAAACCTATCCATGATAGGATCTCCTGGGTGGAACATGTGAAAGAATAATGGATGTCTGAATGATGCCTAGTGGTGACACATAAGTGGGGGGTAACAGTGGGGCAGGGAGATGAGATTGAATTGGCACAGCTGGAAGCTTTTAGGATTAGGGCACTCTAACAATCTTGAAGAAATTTTAATCCCTGATCACCAAATGGATTGATTATTTCTCAAAGTAGCCCCATGCATATCACACTCGGGAAATCTGTTTTCCCCGTACAAGTGAGAAGGAAACCAATCAATGGAAATATTTCTCTCCCTTTTTCAAAAATCTAATTCCCTATTGGTAAAAAAAATATATGTGAAACTAAAAAGTGATTTGCGTGGATCCTGATGGCTCATTTGTGCCAATTAGTCCAAGCACGAACCACTAAAGTATAGACTAGGCGCAAATCTCTCGAACAGCTTCATATATTATTACGAGGCGGTCTTGGGTCAGGAGACTGGCGGCCAGTCTGTGCTTTAGTGATCCATGCTTGGATCGATTAGCCCGGACGTCTATATGAGCCCTCAGGCCCCTCGCACATCAATTTCTTTTCTTAAGTCGGCCAGTCAAGACATCCCACGGGCGTCACACTGCAACAATGACTGAGCCCAGCCAGCTAATCAAAAGAAGAGCCACGGATGTCAGGAGGTAGGAATCGGTTCTCAGAGCTTGCAGCAAATAGCAACAGATAACCGCAGCGGCCGTTGGAGCAAGTTCTATGAATCTACTCACACTATCTCTACTGGCATTACACATTCAATAGCTGGTGACCAAACACTTGTTCTGACATTGGCTAACTCCCAACTTCCCCATATACATGAATGTTTGACTTAATTTTGCTTTTATCTGTTTTCATAGGAAGACTGGAAAAGTCACTGCCAGTATCTTAATATTAAGTCTGGGGCCACACGGGGCACTACTGCAATCCTCGTATGACACTCAGCTCACGCTGACAGCACAGCAGGAGCCGAGTGTCATGCGAGTGTCCCTGCGACTGAGGTCCGATCATGCAATCGGACCTCAGCTGCGGAGGGTAGGCCGGCGCTGCGGAGGGGCGAGCAGGCGCTGCGGAGGGGAGGGAGGGATTTATCTTCCTCTGTCCTCCGTTGCCGGCTATTGCCATTCTCGCCCTGCACTCGTGGTACACCGATGTACTGCGAGTGCAGTGCGATTTTTCTCTCGCTCCATAGACTTGAAAGGGCGTGAGAGAAACAAGACTTGTGTTACAGTTGCAGCATGCTGCGATTGTTTTCTCAGTCTGATTAGGGCTGAGAAACTAATTGCTCATGTGTGCTGACACACAGGCTAATATTGGTACTAGTGGAATGCGATAAAACATCGCATTCCACTCGCTCTGATTTTCATGCCATGTGGCTTAGGCCTAATGCGGGCTTTACACGAGACGAGCTATCATGCGATGCATCGTCGATGTCACGGTTTTCGTGATGCACATCCGGCATCGTACACGATGTCGTCTCGTGTGACACCTCCTAGCGACGCAGTATCGCTCACAAATCGTGAGTCGTGTACTCGTCGCTAGGTTTCATAAAATTGTTTAATTAAAATGGCACCAGTTGTTCATCGTTTCCGTGGCATCACACGTTGCTCCATGTGACACCATGGGAACGATGAACACAGCTTACCTGCGTCCTGCGGCACCCGCCGGCTTTGTGAAAGGAAGGAGGTGGGCGGGATGTTTACATCCCGCTCATCTCCGCCCCTCCGCTTCTATTAGCCGGCTGCCGTGTGACGTCGTTGTGATGCCGCACGTCCCTCCCCCTTCAGGAAGTGGATGTTTGTCACCCACAGCGAGGTCGTCCAGAAGGTAAGTGCATGTGACGGGGGTTAAACGAGTTTGTGCGCCATGGGCAGCGATTTGCCCGTGACGCAAAAACGATGGGGGTGGGTACGATCGCTCGTGCTATCGCACGATAGATCGACTCGTGTAAAGCAGGCTTTAGGAGAAGAAAAAGGTTGGTCATTAAGATTAAAGGGGTTGTCCACAACTTGGACAACCCTTCTTATTTTCCATGTTTGCCCCCCATAAAAATAAGGCCTATACTCACCTCCGGTGTCGGTGCTGTTCCAACAATGTGGGAACTCGCATTCCCAGGGGAAAACAGGACCATTATGACACACAATCTCTGCAAACAATCAACGCCAGCTTCCTTCTCCCTGCCTTCAGCTCTTCAACTATTTAACAGGAAGTGAGCGCTGTGATTGCCACTCACTTCCTGTTAATTGCTTAACCATATGAAGTCAGGGAGAAGGAAGCCAGCGCTGATTGGTCTCGGGATTCGTGTGTCCCAACAATGTCACGTGGGCTCTGGGAACGCAATTTCTGACATCATTGGAACCGCACTGGCACCGGAGGGAAGTATAAGCTTTGTTACTCTTATGGAGGCACACATTGGGAATGAGAAGGAGTTGTCCAATTAGTGCACAACCCCTTTAAACTACGTGATCCTGTCCCCTGACATCATCTGTTAGAGACAGTCTGGAGGACTCCATGTACATAATGTTGTTGGCCGATATTATTGGTGGGTTTGGCTTATTTTAGACTATTAAGTATTGTGTCCTTCCTGATGATGGTACACAACAAATGCTGGTGGAGGAGAGGTTGTGTTGTTGGTAAGGCAAGATTTGGATTTGCAATCATCTCCAGTTCCTGACTTCATCCAGTATGTCTTAATACAGTATATATATATATATATATATATATATATATATATATATATATATATATATATATATATTATGTCACCTTGTGCTTAGTGGCTTGTTCCACTCCATAAGTTCCATTTAGCCTAAAAGATAATCCTGAAACAAGCGTTTTGTAAAACACTCATTTTTTAGAATAATCCTCGTTTCACGATTATCTTGCAGTGTACCAGGATGCCTGTTCACTGGGTGAAATGATCTTTTGCTCAACGCAAAAGATCAGTGTTTTCGACACCACAATGATTTTGGATCAGTTTTTATTTTTCTTCCAGGCTTCTCTCTTTCATAGTTATGCCCCACGCTGGTAATAAAATTGCAAATTTTCCCGCCAACCAACTGAGCGTCTACTTTAGAACTTTCCTGTGGGCGTGGCTTCTTTTGATTGGTGGGAAAAAGCAAACGCTCACAGAAAAGTTCCGTGGTATACGCCCAGTTGGTTGAAGATAAAATTTGCTTCTTTTTGTCTGGGGGGCCTAACTTTGGAATAGAGGGACACAGAAAAAAAAAGAAAAACTGTTCCAGAATTCATGGAGAAAGGACTACATTTTAATTAAAAAAAAACCCCAGAGAATCAATTGCTGGACAGTTAGAAAACAGATATCTTCTGGAATCAGAAGAGCATTAGGTTCTTTACTGAAGTCATTGGAAAAGTGAGTCCTACCTACAATTCAGTTTAACTCTTTATCAGAACCAGAAGTCATATCATCAGGAGTAAATATGAAGACTCTTAAATATTACCTTTATACTATGGAAAATGCAAACCAGTAACACCTTGTTCTAGGACACCTCCAGCTTATTTATCAGCTCTAATGATATTCTGATTTTAGACAAGCCCAATAATTTAATATTAAGTTATATAATAAAAGTCATTGAGCAATGCATTGTAATAATATAGGGCAAGGAGAGTCATGCCTGACACTTCAGACTACAAATTACCTCTAATTAGAGGCCAAATCCATTAGATTGCACTTACGTAATATAATGTAATGGACGGTAATTTATTATAGATATTTATCATGCTGCAATGGTCAATGTTGGCGCTCACAAACCCCATTGTGCCGGATAAGGATCCCTTTGTCTGTCCACTCCGTAGGTGTTTTTCGAACAAAGTTGCTATTCTTTATCTCAGTCTGGTTTATTCATGTGACTCCAAAAAAAACTTTCCAGATCTAGACGCCATTGTTCCTATAATTGGCAGGCTGATATTTACTGGAGCAGCGCACACTTTATGTCATCAAAAAGTAAACAAAAACTTTTTCAACCTCTTTCCTCACTATCTCGGTTTTTGGCTGGGTCAACATTTACAGATTTTTTTCTTTCCAATCAAAAGGATAACAGGTTATGGTAGCAAATTGGTCTGAGCATGTGTAGGGGATCGCCCCTACGAAACGGTTAAGAGTGCTTTGACTTTAAGAGGTGGTGGTCCCCTATTTTCTGTGTGTTATGGACTGGCCGGCTCAGCCGGTGCTCCCCCTATGACTTTAAAAGACAGTGCTCCCCTGTTTTCTGTGAGTTATGGACTAGCCGGCTCAGTCGGTGCCACCTCTATGACTTTAAGAGGCAGTGCTCCCATTTTCTGTGTTATGGACTAGCCAGCTCAGCTGGAACTTCCCTATAACTTTAAGAGGCAGTGCTCCCCTCCTTTCTGCGCATTATGGACTAGGCGACTAAGCCGGTACTACCCTGTGACTTTAGGAGACAGTGTTTTCTGTGAGTTATGGACTAGCCGGCTCAGCCGGTGCTCCCCCTATGACTTTAAGAGACAGTGCTCCCCTGTTTTCTGTGTTATGGACTAGCCGACTCAGACGGCGCTACCCTATGACTTTAAGACACAGTGCTCACCTGTTTTCTGTGTGTTATGGACTAGTCGGCTCAGCCGGTGCTCCCCCTATGACTTTAAGAGGCAGTGTTTTCTGTGTGTTATGGACTAGCCGGTTCAGCCAGCGCTCCCCCTCTGAACTGCAAACTTGGGGTGACACGGCCCTAAAATGCGCGGGAAGGAGAGAAAGTGCGGAAGAAGACCTTTTGACGGGAACAGGATAAGTTGGGTTGCCTGTGAGTGTGCGAGAGAGGAGACTGTAGTCTGCACGAGAACTGTCTTTTTGAGAAGAGGTACAGTCCCAGCTGCAAGAAATACAATGATCTGGACCGTGAGAGAGCCCTGTTCACCATCAAGCACTGGACTGAGACGCTCCTAAGTTGGCGAATCCGAATAGAAGAAGAGACGGCACCTGGAGAAGTAGAGAAACCCTGGGTCCATGGGAGAAGAAGAGTTCGCTCCTGCCCTGCAAGGAGAAATCTGCACTGACGAGTATCACAGCATCGAACTCCCGGTAGTGGACTTGTTCCGCCTAATCATACTGTGAGTCTTTACCGGTGTTTGCCCTTGATAGGAAGTACAGTAGGCCTCAGTAGCCAGAGCGCAGTGTCCGCGTGTGACGCCCTGGACCCTAGGGGTCACAGGTCAGTACACTCACCACATACACCCCCAGACTAGAAAGGTACCATCAGTCAACCATAAAGACCTGATTGCCTCCCTCAGAGTCAGACAGGCACACCAGGTGGGCGGAGTCAGGCAGAAAGACACGCCCACTGAGGAGTTTGCTGGCCTGAGGCAGGAAAACCGTAAACAGACAGTCAGTACAGTACAGTGGAGTGGAGAGTAGCAGAGTACAGTGCTGCTTGGGGCCTGGGCTGGAGCCTAGGACTCCAGTTCAGTCAGGCAGGCAGACGGCAGTGGCCGCCTGCAGGAGACCGGGAATACGACCTGTGGAACCGTGAGGGACTGGGACAGGGTAGTGGCCCGCCAGAACCGAACCGGGGAGCTAACTGGATACCGGAGCATCAGGCAGGGTACTCCGACCCCGAACTGATTGCGGTCTGGACCTCAGGGGTTCATTCCCACCAAAGTCCCGATTGAAGGCAACAGCCCAACCCGTCCGGATAGTAGCCACCACCAGAGGCCAGAGATCCAAGGGCCAGCGCCTGCGGGCAAAAGGGGTTCCTACGACACATACACGCCGGGGAGCGGACTACCAGTGCCCAGGCACAGTGGTCACACTACAAACACAGGTGCAGGTGAAAGGCGGACATTGCCAACCCGACTAGGAAGCTGCAGCCGGCTGCGGGCCCTGTTCATACCTTCGTTTGGTTTACCAGTGACTCTGTGTGGTTTAATCAAGAGTACACCAGTGCCATCCAGCATCGCGCCGCACCCCAGCACTGCGCCCTGCACCCCGTCCCTCGCACAACCGGGCCCCGGGACCAACATCCCCTACCCACGGAGGGGTCAACACCTAGCTGCGCCACTACACCGCTCCCGGGAGTCCCCGTACCTTCACCACAGCGGTGGTGTCCACCATCAACACAACCCGTGGGTGGCGTCACGAACAATCATCCCAAAATCAAACACCCGCATTCCTCCCCCTGCGCGTAGCGCCAAACACCCTTCCAGAGCGATGTGACCCCCGGGTCCGGAGGCGCTCGAGCCACCGACACACGTGAGCCCGGACCTGAGCGGCTCGGCGGTCGCAGCCGAGGCCGCGGGGCGTAACACGCGCGGCCTGAGCAGCGGAGGCCAGCTAGGTTGTTAGTCTAGTGTAGTTGTCAATATATTGTGCTTGTCTATTTGTATTGTTGCATTGATATCTGTAATAGCTGGGGTGACGTAAAGTTGGGGCGCTCCAGCTAGAAGTAGTGTGTTAAATTTGTCTGTAACCAGATTACTTAGCCCCGTTCGCTTGCATAAACGCTTATCTCCTGCCTGTAAATAAAGCTGTACCTTTGTTTCTGCTGCCTCATGTTGCATCCCGTAATTGAATTCTGCACAACGATGGTCCCTCGGCCATCGCTGCACATGGCGACAACATTTAAAAGCAGTATACAAACTCTTCTGAGGCACTGATTGGATTTTCGATATTTTTTTCAAATTTTACAGCATGAAAAATGATGGTTCTAGTAATTATTATATTATTTATGCCATTGTTTTCCCTCAATCCCACCAGAAGCGTCTATATTCATAATTTCTTCCTTTCTATGGCCGCTTTCATTCTGCGTTCCTCTTCACTTTTTAGTCTTCCCATTGGGGCGTCCGTCCAAACCTCTACAAAACAGGATACAGATGTATGCGCCACTTAGTATAATGGTGCAGACGGAGTCACTGTCTTCTCTATTGTGCGCCATTTTAGGTGGTATATGCCTATTAGAGGTGGACCCCCAGTGGTAGTAGACTGGGTGTCCCCCTCCAGTAAGCGCATACCCCCAAAAATGGTGCATGACCGAGCACATGGTGACTCTGTCTGCACTATTATAGTCAGTGGCCCCGTTGGCGCTTACGTCCAAATCCCGTTTTGTGGGGGATTTCAGATGGAAGCCCTGAAGGGACCACTGAACAGGGAGAGGAACGCAGTGTGAAAGCGACCTTAGGCTAAGTTCACATGTCCAGTAACCATCCATTAGAATGGATCTGTGGTCAAAAAAGTCCTGCATATACAACTTTCTTGTCAATTTTGCAAAAATTGATTTTTGCAGGATCCCTTTTTTAACCTGGGAGTCTACGTAAAATGGAACTGTATACGGATTGCTATTTAGCTTCCGGTTTTCTTTTATTTGTAAAGGATTCTTTTATTTTCTCACTGGATCAGTTTCAAATGGAAGATATAGTGCCTTGCGAAAGTATTCGTCCCCCTTGAATTTTTCAACCTTTTCCCACATTTCAGGCTTCAAACATAAAGATAAAAATGTCAATGTTATGGTGAAGAATGAACAACAAGTGGGACACAATTGTGAAGTTGAACGATATTTATTGCTTATTTTAAACTTTTGTAAAAAAGAATAAACTGAAAATTGGGGCGTGCAATATTATTCATCCCCTTTACTTTCAGTGCAACAAACTCACTCCAGAAGTTCATTGAGGATCTCTGAATAATCCAATGTTGTCCGAAATGACTGATAAATATAAGCCCCTGTGTGTAATCAAGTCTCCGTATAAATGCACCTGCTCTGTGATAGTCTCAGGGTTCTGTTTAAAGCACAGAGAGCATCATGAAGACCAAGGAACACAACAGGCAGGTCCGTGATACTGTTGTGGAGAAGTTTAAAGCTGGATTTGTTTGCAAAAAGATTTCCACAACTTTAAACATCCCAAGAAGTACAATGCAAGCGATCATACTGAAATGGAAGGCGTATCCTACCACTGCAAATCTACCAAGACCCGGCCGTCCATCCAAACTGTCATCTCAAACAAAAAGACTGATCAGAGATACAGCCAAGAGGCCCATGATTACTCTGGATGAACTGCAGAGATCTACAGCTGAGGTGGGAGAGTCTGTCCATAGGACAACAATCAGCCGTACACTGCACAAATCTGGCCTTTATGGAAGAGTGGCAAGAAGAAAGCCATTTCTCAAAGATGTCCATAAAAAGTGTTTGTTTAAAGTTTGCCACAAGCCACCTGGGAGACACCAAATATGTGGAAGAAGGTGCTCGGGTCAGATGAAACCAAAATCAAACTTTTTCGGCACAATGCCAAATGATATGTTGGGCGGAAAAGCAAGACATCTCATCACCCTGTGAGCACATCATCCCCAGCAAAATCTACAATGGAAAGGTTCACAAATAAACGTATTCAGGTGTTAGAATGGCCAAGTCACAGTCCAGACCTGAACCCAATTGAGAACCTATGGAAAGAGCTGAAAACTGCTGTTCACAAACGCCTCCATCCAACCTCACTCAGCTCCAGCTGTTTACAAAGGAAGAATGGGCAAGAATTTCAGTCTCTCGATGTGCAAAACTGATAGACACATACCCCAAGCGACTGCAGCTGTAATCACAGCAAAATGTGGCGCTACAAAGTATTAACTTAAAGGGGATGAATAATATTGCACGCCCCAATTTTCAGTTTATTATTTTTTATAAAAGTTTAAAATAAGCAATAAATTTTATTCAACTTCACAATTGTGTCACTTGTTGTTGATTCTTCACCAGAACATTAAAAATTTTTATCTTTATGTTTGAAGCCTGAAATATGGGAAAAGGTTGAAAAATTCAAAGGGGCCGAATACTTTCACAAGCCACTGTAAATAGTAATCAGTTAACAGATCTGTTTTCCATGGACACATTTTTTTATTTTTTTCAAAACGGGCAGGAAAGTTGTGTTTGCCCAACCTTTTTGCTAATGGATGTATGTGTAAACGGAACCTTTTATAACATATCAGTAAGTTTGGGTAATGTATAAAAGTTGTAAACTCAATTGAACAAGAGTTGGCACAAATGAACCTATTTATTTACTATGCTATGGTATATGTGGATGATACTGTGTATACAATTGAAGTTCATTTATAGCAATGCTTCGTCCTTGAATTTATTTATGACGTACCCTAAGCATGGTGAGGAGGTCCTGTCAGTGTCGGTACCGACCCTCATCTGTGAAAGCAATGGTGACCCAGAGGGCATTTCCCCCCTAAATTAATTAGATCCTTCTCATGCAAATACGTAGCGTGACATATATGTAGGTTTTCCTGACAACTTAAAAGGAGAAGCTTCAGGCAATAGGACAATAAACAAAGGACCATGAATGATCCCTAAAGCTACAAACACTAGCTTTTTGTGGATTCTTTGGTGTCTACTTTCTACCCGGTCAATATGTCCAGAACATCTCTCCATAAAATGATACTTTTCTTTTCAACTTTTACGTTTGTGATTGTTAACCCTAGAATGCATACCTGGGGCCTCGCAGGCCTGCTAGGTCACTTGTTTTCTATGGTAGATTTCTATGGTTGTGCGTTCTAGGGTTAACAGTCTTCATTAATGGTAGAAGACCATTATTTTATTTTCCACTCACACTGGGCAATGGTCACCAAGGCGTCAAGCCATTTACACAAGGTCTTTCTACGTTTTCTGGATATTGTAATGGTGTAGAAACCGTCCAAGCTGGGTTCTTGCCAAGAGAAGGAAATAGGGAGGGGTGGAAGTGGTGAACGCTCACAAAGACTTACAGTGACAATACGGGACCATATCAAGGTGTCACTGCTTCATTGTTTTACAAAGCACCAGAAGAACTGGCTTTGAAATAAAAATTTAAAAAAAGGACACTGTGTCATATCCTTCCTTTTAGAAAGAGTATTTGTGGAGTGAAATGGGACCATTTCTTTAAGTAGACACTTCCTTAATTAGAAGCATCAAGGACTAGACAGGCAATGCACTAATATCCTTACAGGTCTTTGCAGGCTCAGTAGATACTGTCAGTGAGAAAGTAAAAAGGCGTAAATCATCCATACTAATTAGATTGTTGATTGTTTGACCATCAGCTATCTCTCCCGACTTCCCCATACATAGGAACACTTGTCTTGGCCGAGTTCGCTATTTCTGCGAAATTGGCCAGTTTGCCCTTCTCTGCTTTAATATGTTATAACATAAAAATATGTAGAAAACAGAAGGAATAGACAACCTGTAGGACACTACTATAAAGGGAATGGGCATTAAAAAGATTTGGTAGGAGGTACAGTATTTACATATAGTCAGTGTTTGCATACACCTTAGTATATGCAGAGTGCTGCTGTATGCTTTTTTTGCATATTATGCAGTCGCAGCCGCTTGCACCTGTTGACACTTGCTATATTTTGCTCCAAGGTGCTGGTAAATTTTTTATATCTCTAACGCTCACCTATGGAGAAGGTGGGGAGCGGGAGTGGACCCACTGGACAACAGAAGGAACCCTGGCTTACCCTTTAGTGGGAAGGGCTTGTGTAAGTGCCCGTCACGAGACAGACACCAGGTGTCACTCCCAGGGTAGTAACCGGGACTGTGGCAATTGAGCGGAGCAGGAAGATAGCCGGACCAGGGTCATGTAACAGACAGGACAGGCATGACAAACTGGGCAAAAAAGGAACACTGTCAGGAAGGGAGCATGCAGAACGGGTACAGACAGGGGCAGGATTTCCGGCACAGGTCATCAAGTTCAGGTCACCAGGGGTGGAACATAAGACACATGTGGTACATCTGGAGGAACTCCGGTCATCAGGGTCCAAGTCATCAGGCACGGATCACCAGGCACGGGACATCAGGCATTGAACATCAGATACAGGTGCAGCCAGGGCTGCTGAGGCAGACAAGATGAGTGCAGGATTCAGGCAGGTACAGACACAGGTGCAGGATACAGACTGGTATGGACACAGCTTCAGGATACAGGCTAGTACCAGGGAACAGACAGGCACAGACAAGACAGGTCCAGGGACACAGAGAGGATAGGCACAGCAGAGAAGAACTGGTAGCAGGGAGCCTTAATTACCTGGTGGCTCCCAGTGGTAGGCTGGAGACACCTTAGCAAGGTTCACATGCTTCCTCTTAAAAGGACAGGAAGCACGTGTGCGCCCCCCCAAAGCTGGAGGCCAGGAAACTCCACACAGCATGTGCAGGACCTGTGGCCTAGGAAGTAGCTCATAAATTTGCCAATTTGTGTGCTGTGTACCTTCATTTTTAAATATATACTATGTAGCCGTAATGTCCAAATTTCATATTTTTAATTTTTACATACATTTGGCACTAACAGACGCTTCTGTATTCTTTTGCTTGTACATCTATATTCCTTTTCGCGGGTTGTCCACTACAGTAGAAACTACAGTGTTTCTTTCTATTGGATAAAAATGTGAGCCGATTGGCTGCAGCGGTCATGTGAATTTTTTTTTGCCTGGAGACTAGCAGGGGACCCAGGGCTGAGGGCTGAGCAGTACTGGTGCTCGATGATGTAACAGTGTGAGCAGAGCATAAGACCGATATGCTCACTTTAGTGTACTTTGTACTTTTATGTTCAGCTTCCTCAGGGGCTACATTAGTCATAACACAATAAACCTATTTTGAACAAAGTGTTCTTTATCCCCTAATCTATATGGCCTCTTTATTGCATTTGTGCATGGAACTTCATCTCTGACAGTGCTACGAATTGTATAAGCACAGGAACTCCTTGTGTTAGTCCATCGCTTAGCTTTCCACAGTGCAGTCACCTGCCGATCCATCTCTATTCCTACATACCGATGCCCGGACGGTCTCTGCTGGTGTAGACATCATGTAGCTCCTACAATAGTGACTGCGGCAGTGAGCAAATAGTAGTTTGCTGAAGCAGCCACAGTCCCTTTGCCTGGAATAGGATATAAAAAAAGTTACTTATTAAAGGAATAATCAAAACATTATGTAAAAAATAAAAAGTAAACAAATAAAACTTCTTGCTCCCTAAAAGGAACCTGTCATAAGATTCATGGTTCATGAACAACGGCCACTATGATTCCACGACTGCCGAGAGGTAGCACAAACCATGAAAAGCCATCCAGCATCTATGTATCATGAATGACTAGTCCAATGCATTCTCTTACCACCCAGTTTCTTGTGATTGACAGGTCTTTCCCTATGTACACACACATTGACCTGAGACCTGTCAATCAAAAAGAGTGGGTTCAAGCCCCGCGGAGTGTATCGGACTAGTCAGGTCTCTCCTTATGGCTCCGGTAAACTTTTCAAAATATGTTTTTGTAGCGCCCCAGGGGCAGACGGTTAACCTACTCATTGCCGGGCCGTCAACTGTCGCTGTCACGGGCGGCCCAGCTCGGCTCCGTTGCCCCGAGGCGTACAGAAGATGGCTGGGGAAGGATGATGGGGGTAGTTGTGAGGTGAATGTTGATGACACCTGTGGTATGTGGCTAGGAAAGTAGCCGCCGCTGCTGTTGCTGTCCTCCATGGTGGATGGTAGTAGCAGCAATGGATGGTATTGCACCCCACAGGTGGAGCGGGCCCCGGGGAGGATGATGAGGGGGAGTAGTAATGGCGGGCACCGAAGCGCCGAGCGGTTTTGCCGGGAATTAAGAGACAGAGTCTATGGCTGCGGTTCCAGGTTGTTTACTCACTTTTTGTGCTGTGCCGCTCACCCGGGTAATACCAGTCACTTGCTGTGATGGGCTACGTCGAACGCGAATCCTTTTAGACATCAGTGCGGTGTGGTGTTCGGTGGGTTCCCTCCTTTTAGCACCTGTATATGGATCCCTTGGCTTGAAGCTACGAGAGGACCCTGGGTTTCACGAGCAGAACTCTTGTCCCTGTATGAAGGTGCCGCGGTTCCGCTATGGGGTCTGAAGTTATCCAAGGCCCCGGATCCTATGTGGCACTGTGCTCTAGAGCGTTTTGTGGCTAGGGAAGATTGAAACATTCCATGTCCAGGAAGATACTGGAAAACCAACGTGGAATATGATCTTCCCTAAGGTCCTGCTGCCCTGTGTGGCGCTGGTTCAGAGGCGAGCAGATTCCCTCTCCCCACGGCAACCGTGTGAACGTCTCCTCCTTCCCACTAGAGCACTCATGAGATATGTCTGCTCCGTTCCTCTCCTGCTGGAGAAGTCCCTAACTGTTGTGTTGGCTCCTGACTCCCACTGTAGGCAACCCCTTTATTACCCAACTTTAGCCCAGTCCCCAGTGGGGACAGGGGCAACCTGGTGTGTATTTGAGTGTGTAAGTGGTGAAACCGGGACTGACCTCCTCAGGATCCGGGTTTAGCATTACACCCAAAATTGGGTACAATACTCTGTGGCAACTGAAGCCTCAGGGGCGCCACATTTTCTCAAAAACATTGAAGGTCTGATCCATGCTTATGACAGGTTCCTTCTAAGGTCTAAAACGCATGCGTTGTTAAGGAGCTAAATTGTTTCTCACCCTAAATTAATTAAACCTAATGCAGTTTGAGTTCGTCTTTCTGCTGTAGATGCATCTTGAGGCCATTTTTAATATTCGCCCTCAGTCTAGTTATCCTGTGATGGAAGCCTCTCTGCTTTTCGTTCACAGACTTCAGCCCTGATCTTGTTGACTTCCTGTCTCCGTCGCCCACCTGTTGCTTATTTCCAGATTCACACGTCTCTCCTAATTGATTCCTTTCAGCTTTAAAAACATATTCCCCAGAGTCAGATTTTTATTTTATTCCCAGAAAACTTTTTTTTTAATTTTTACCAGTAATTCCACATTTTTCTTCCTGTTCCGACAAATCTTTTACTTCTTTACAGTTATCTAAAGAGGAGATGCCTTAATAGAGGTAAGGGGCATAACTGGAAAAGAGTGAACTCCATAGCAAATTTGTAATACCTGGCCGTCCTGGGCCATAACCATTTATCAGCTCCATCTTATGGAAGATAACCCAAAGAGAGGCATTAGTTTGATAGGGACCCAACAAAAATGAGGTCGCCTTGTCGCTGGCTGTTGGGCACACATAAAACTGACCATTTTTATGTGCTAAGTATCTCAATTTTTTCATGTTTGTTTTTTCATTGCAGTAATGCATGTCTATATTCACAGATACATTGTTCCACATATATTAGCACTACAGAGTGCAACTGTCTCCTTTTTGTTACTATGTTTCATGCTCAGTTTGCACCTGTTCGCATTAGAAAGGTAGGAGGTGCCATCAGTCTTTTTGTTAGATTACAGGGTTATGCCTTGTGATTGAGCACTCCTGCTCTTCAGCCTCAGGCTATTTTAATTCTACATTTGCAGGGTCCTGTCCGCTCATAAATTGTAGGTTTTTTTTAACCCAAACAGAGGCATTAGTTTGATACGCACCCACCAAACAGAGGTCGCCTTGCCATTGGCTGTTGGGCTCACGCAAAACTGGCCATTTTTGTGTGCTAAGTATCTCAATTTTTGCACGTTTTTCATAGCAGTAATGCATGTCTATATACCCATATTCATTGTTCCATATGTCTTAACTCTACAGAGGGCAACTGTCCCCCTCTATTTAGGATGCCCACTTGTCTCAAAAACATGTGTTCCAAAGTGGGTGGAGACATGGATGTGCTGATTTCACCATTCACATCTGTGGCAATTCCTGAAAAAGTTGATCAACCAGCTGAGGCCTACAAAAAAAAAATGGGGGCAAGGAGCCAAAGGCTCTCTACTCTGCCATAGTTTTCCTCTGAAAATGTGAATACAGGTCAAAGGGGCCACTTCAAGGCTAGACTAGGCAGCTGCTATGACTACTATGATGGTGGGGACACCACTTGTATTGAATGCTTGTGCACCCACCATTGAGAAATTTGATTTAGAGTATCAAGATCTAGTATACACTTGCCACTCTTAAAAAAAATACTAAAAAAAACCCCATGACATATTGGACTCTTGAATCGCAATGATTCTCAATAGGTTAAAATGTTAAACAAGCCAGCATTTAAAAAGGGAATCTGTCACCATGTTTTTAATATGTAATCTGAGAGGAGCATGATATAGGGTCTGAAGCACTGATTCCAATGATATATCACTTGCTGGTCTGCATGGTGTCATTTTGAACTTCACAGTTTTCGCTACTTCAGATCTAGCAGCGCTCGGAATTCTGAGCCCTGTATAATCCTGCCCATACCACTGATTGGCAGCTTTATGTGTGCACTGTACATTAACAGAAAACTGCTAATCAGTGATGATGAAGGAGCTACACAGAGCAGTTGACTAGCAACCATGAGACATAGTCCTGTAGTGATAATCTCCTGCTGATAAAACACGGATTGTATTGAAACAGCAGCACACATCTTGCCATATAACACATCATTGTAATCAGTGTCTCTACCCCTACATCATACTGTTCTCAGATTGCATAGCAAAATTCTGCTGTCAGATTCTTTTTAATACTACGACATAATTGAAGACCATCAATTCTCTTTTCCTAGGAAGCTTCTAAGCAAATCCAAAAAGTATACGTCTTTCTCACAGATTAAGTGTACAAATAGTCTCTACAAAGATAAAGAGGACATTAACTATAATGCCACTTATTGGATGTACAAATTCTAAAAGTCAATACCCACCCTGTAAAGAGACTAATAATACTTGCAATGCTCTTAGTGCCAAGTTAGAGTAAGGAGATGTATAAGCCATGCAATGCTATTAGTGCTAAGACAGAGGAATGAGATATATAAGCCATGCACAGGTCTTCTAGTGCCAAATTGGTGTCCGAAGATTTATTAGCCATGCAATGCTTTTAGTGTCAAGTCTCCATAAGACTACTTAAAGGTCATGCAATCCTCTTAGTGCCAAGTCGGTGTTAGATTTATAAGCCATGCAATGCTCTTAGTTCCAAGTTGACAGAGGTAGACATGAGCCATGCAATGCTCCTAACTCCAAGTCAGTGTCAGAAGATTTATTAGCCATGCAATGCTCTTAGTGCCAAGTCGGTGTCAGAAGATTTAGAAGCCATGCAATGCTCTTAGTGCCAAGTTGACGGAGGGAGACCTAAGCCATGCAATGCTCCGAATGTCAAGTCTCAGTAAGACTTAAGCATCATGCAATGCTCTTCAAGCCTGTTGGTGTCACAAGATCTATAAGCTATGAAATGCTCCTAGTGCCAAGTCAGAGTAAGGAGACGTATAAGCCATGCAATGCTCTTATTGTCAAGCCGGAGTAGTGAGACATATAAGCCATGTAATGCTCTTAGGGCTAAGTCAGAGTAATGAGACGTATAAGCCATGCACTGCTCTTAGGGCTAAGTCAGAGTAATGATACATACAGTATAAGCCATGCACTGATTTTAGGGCCAAGTCAGAGTAATGATACGTATAAGCCATGCACTGATCTTAGGGCCAAGTCAGAGTAATGAGACATATAAGCCATGCACTGCTCTTAGAGCCAAGACAGAGTAATGAGACATATAAGCCATGCATTGCTCTTAGGGCTAAGTCAGAGTAATGAGACATATAAGCCATTCACTGATCTTAGGGCCAAGTCAGAGTAATGAGACGTATAAGCCATGCACTGCTCTTAGGGCCAAGTCAGAGTAATGAGATGCATAAGCCATGCACTGCTCTTAGGGCCAAGTCAGAGTAATGAGATGCATACGCCATGCACTGCTCTTAGGGCCAAGTCAGAGTAATGAGACGTATAAGCCATGCACTGCTCTTAGGGCCAAGTCAGAGTAATGAGACTTATAAGCCATGCACTGCTCTTAGGGCCAAGTCAGAGTAATGAGACGTATAAGTTACGCCCTGCTCTTCGTGCTAAGTTGGAGTAATGAGATGTATAAGCCATGTAATGCTCTTGTTTCCAAGTTGAAGCAAGGAGATTTAAAAGAAATTTTAAAGATTGATAGTAAAATTTCCTTTGTCATTCAGGCTATTAGTTTTTGTCAACCTGGGTGGCATGACGCCTCTGACACGGTGGTCACTTAGCTCCATTAGCAGTCTGCACAACATAACCATCGAAACCAATTTCCACAACTCTCAAAGTATCCTCATTAAATTAATTAAATTAAACATGGCGGCTTTCCGAAAACCGTCGGCGTGATTTGAATATCTGCAAATTGGCTTATGTGACGCCTTCACACAATTAACCACAGCAAGGGAACATTACTGGGTAAGAATTTTGGCATTCAGCTTAACTCCATTTCCGTCTGCGAGGATGTGTTAATTGGCGTCCCCCGCTGTTCTGTCTCCACTCGATCTGCGGACTCTACCGAGGAATAGATTTTCGACTCGGTGAGAATTAGACGAGCATTATGTAGCTATAACATGGGTTCTGTTTGGTACCACAATGGTGCCGTCTACAAGAAACTTGATCCCACGGCTCCTTAAGTTGCCGGCAAAGTCTTTTCTTAATCTCCGAGCCCTGCTGCTAATAAGTCGAGTTTAAAAAGGCCTTAATAGCTCAAACTAATAGTTCACACAAAGACAACATCCTGTTTCTATAATAACAGAACAGCTTGGGGGCTTTAAAACAGAGAAAGTTCAAGTGTGTCCCTGTCATTGTTCACTTTGTTATTTCTTCTCGTTGACTGGCGGTGACTTACCCTCCCTCTCATTTCAATATACAGCATGGTTTAACCTTTTTTTTATGGGGGTAAGAGCCTTTAACTTGAATGTTGCCCTAGATGTCATGGGATTCGGCTACTTTTTCTATATATTGGAGACATCTGTTAGGTAGACACAATAGGTCTTCGCTTCTGTCCTTGTCTCGGTTGAGGCTGGCCATAAATTTTCAAAAATAGTCTACATATATTTTACTCAATGGACAATTCTTTGAGTAATTAATGATTTTTTTTAAGAACTTTTTGAATTAAATGGCATAAAAAATAGTGATACTAACTTCACTGATCCCCTTGTTTTGATGATCCCCAGGTGCCCCGCTGGTCTCAACTTCTTAGTTCTTCTCAACACTCAGTAAATGACTACTCAGCCAATCATTGACTGCAGGGGTGACTTGTCTCAACTAGTGATTGGCTACAATGCTCACATGTTCCTGTTGTAACACTTTTTTTGGTGAAGCAGTAAGTATAGACCAGTAGAGGACCAGGCAGTCCTGGAATAGGAGAGGATTGGAGAGGTAAGGCCTTGATATTAGGGATGAGCGGACCTGTGGAAGTTCGGTTCGGCAGGTTCTGAAGGACTTTAGATAAAGTTCATTTTGAGACTCGGACTTGAACTAAACCATAATGGAGGTCACTAATTGGGCAGCCAGCTTTAAACCGATCACTTCTGGAGGAGGGATTCAAGTTGGAGTAATGAGACGTATAAACCATTCAATGCTCTTAGTGCCAAGTTGGAGTAAAGAGATGTAAAAGCCATACACTGGTCTTAGCGCCAAGTCAGAGTAAGGTGACGTATAAGCCATGCACTACTTTTAGTGATACTAATTTCACTGATCACTTTGTTCCGATGATACCCAGGTGCCCCGCAGGTCTCAACTTCTTGGTTCTTCTCAACACATAGTAAATGACTACTCAGCCAATCATTGACTGCAGGGCTGACTCGTCTCAACTCTTGGCTACAATGGTCACATGTTCCTGTTGTAGCACTTTTTTTTATTGGTGCAGCAGTAGACCAGAGACCAGTAGAGAACCAGGCAGTCCTAGAAAAGGATTAGGAGAGGATTGTAGAGGTAAGGCCTTGCTACTAGAGATGACAGGACCCATGGTAGTTCGGTTTGTTGGGTTCAGAAGGACTTTAGATAAAGTTCAGTTTGGGACCCGGACTTGACCTGAACCACAATGGAGGTCACTAATTGGGCAGCCAGACTTAAACAGATCACTTCTGGGGGAGGGTGTGCGGGGTTTTTCCTTTTTTGTGTTTGGTGAACACTACATCCAATCATACTGTTGTTACCCCCAGTGCGATCCGATCAAGAAAAAGCCCCCCTCCTTATACACATTTTGGTTGTCAGTTACCTCGGCCATCTCTCCCTTACACAAGATCAAACACTCCTGTGTTCTTTAGGAGATAACCCACCATCAGACATGTCTGGCAATGGTTATCTGAGACAATACAATCGGTAGTCCGAAATCAAACGTGTCCAATCCATATCTCCTCTAATGATTGGTTGACTGAAACTCCCATACAGTATTCAAAAACACCACAGTAAAACATATAGTATGTCTTTGTCATGGAATGTTTAGAAAAAAAAATCTACCAAGAGCCTATTTGACCTCTATGGTTAAGAATTGGGCTCACTTATGGCCCCCATTTACATTAGGTTGTCAACTGAACCAATATTATTGACGGTTTGGCCGACATTAGTCTAATGGGTATTGCAGCCTTACGTGAGCGCATATCTTGACCAAAGAGGCCAAGTAGGATCTTGGATAGAATTGTTTCTATATATCCTGCGACAGAGAAATTAAATATGTTTTAATGTGGTGTTTTTGAATATTGATTATAACAGTGTTCGTAACATACATATCCTACCAGGGGAGCTCCATGAGCTCTTCCTATAAGTAAAGAAAACATCTGAGAGGCCACTGTTTATTGCATGTAAACCCATGAACTAAGGACTAACAGATTTTGTATTTATTTTTATGATAAAAAAGGGAAAAATCAATTTCAGATGGTGTTCTGTCAAAGTCAACAGGGTCTGTACTGGCTGTGCCATAATACTGCCTCAGAACGTGACCTAAGAGCAGTACCAAAATATTGTGCCTGAGGTTCGTGTAATAGGTGGGCAGTGCCACAGGATGTAACTCTGCTATGTCTTATCTATTTACTGTTCAATATTATATACGTAGGTGTGGATATTTAAATGTTTTTAGAGAAGAATAGGTTCCAGATGCAGCAGAGTTACGGCTGTTACCAAATGCTGCCACCTAGTGGTTCCGGTTAACTGGTGGTAGACTGAGTTTTAGAAGATATGTTAGATAAGATAGGGTTAAAGTAGTGAAGGGTAGGAGTAATAGATGGTAGGGAGCTCCAGAGGAAGAGGCAGTTGGAAAGTGGGTTCTAAGTGAGAGGATGTGGCCTCTGTGCTAGGGTAAGTCATGAAGCCCTGCGGTACCACTGGAGGTCCGGAGCCTATGGCTCACCCCTGCAGGCTTAGAGAGTCATCCGGTTAGAGAAGCCGTTAAGGCCCAGAAGTAGACGAAGGTGAGGGGTATTATGAAGGAGGAACAGACCCTGGAGTATTGAGGATGAGGTCCAAGATAGCTGGGAACAGAAAGAAGTGTAGCACCCCACAGAGAGAAAAACAAAGGCCATGTGTGACGGGTGACAGACAGTCATGTGGTTTCTGGCAACAGAAGGTCACAGCGTTTAGCTGCACAAAATACTCCCTGACTTTCTATTGTTCCTACTGTCATTATTCATTGGTATAGGTAGCTTTCCTGCTTGATTCATTTCTTTCCCTTTAAGACCCAGCAGGAGCTCGCCTTCCACTCAGTTGCTGAATATCAGTATTCTCCAAGTGTTTAAATACTCCCATCTTCCCTGGACTGGTGCTGGTTCATTCAAGCTCTGGTTGCAAGCAGGTGTCATCGGTGGATAAGTAGTTCATGCTTTTTCCCCCTGTGTGTCCTCCTTGTGTTTTCTCTAGTGTTTAGTGGGATTGACGAAGCGGTCATCCCACCCGTTTCCTATTTAGGATTCAGCACCAGGCATACCTAGGGTCAGGTATTTGGCTCGGGGAAAATGGTGCGGAACCTATCTAGGCTGGTGAGGGACCCCAGGGACCAGCAGTAGGTTTGGTCAGTGGTCACCATCTTCCTTTTCCCTAGACACAGGGCTTCCCTTCCTTTTCACCGTTTGCTTGGTATGTCCCCGTACCTAGTGTGACACCATGTCTGTTATAATGATGTAAAGAATAAAAGTAAACAAAAACAGTTTGGCCGAGTGAACTATGATGTTGCGTGTCTTACAACCCAACGCCATCGATGACTGGCAGCAGGGGTGATGAGCACCGGCCCGGAGCAGCAAGTAAGTGTCGTGCACCCCGCTCAAAGCCATGTCTGCACATGTAGGCTCCTTGGTAAAGGAGAGCGGTGCCCATGCAGCCCAAGACTGGCCCGTTCCTTCATTTGCACAAAACTTCACTTTTTACTGATCAGAGATCAGCGACACGTCCGTAAGTTAATTTCTAAAATGATTGATGAAACAATGGTTGGCGAAAGAACAAAAATCTCGTCATCTCTCTCGGCTGATACTAGCGTCTTGTGTTTTTTCTCAGAATGTAATCACTTTCTGTGTTTTCTTTTTTTATTATTTTTACATTGGCCTCCTAATGTGTAGATATTGTACACAATGGGATTCGGGGCTGAAATCCAATGCTGTCGGCTTTGCACAAGCCTGGGAAACACGCACGCTTAAAGAACCAGGTGGTCCTTATCTGTTATCGGCTTTCTTGTTATTGTGTTGCCTTGTTGGCCTCTGAGAGGTATTACTGATTACCTTATGTTTGTTTGACTATTTCTCCCTCTTATCTTGCACGTGTTGCAAGAATAACTGAAATTTGCCGACTGTTTTACTACTATGGAAACACCAATAAAAAGCATAAAGATGTCATAGATTTCATGTAAAACATGTAAACTATTCCGCAAAAAATGTAAAAAAGACTCCAATACAGATTCACTCAAAATTGGCTAGAAAATATGCTTTGCAACAAATATATTTGATGCAAATTAAATGAGGCGCAATTATTAAAAAAAAAATGTCTGCTGTGCTGTAAGGTCTCACGACTCCAAAGAATAGTGAACGAATGGACGGGAAAGGGGTTAGAATACAATAAAAAATATATTCCCAGTTAATATATTATCCTAGTTAAAAATTTGGACAAAGTCGTGGGCACCACATAGTCCTCCATACAGAATAATGAGCCCCACATAGCCCTCCATACAGAATAATGGGCCCCACATAGTCCTCCATACAGAATAATGTACCCCACATAACCCTCCATACAGAATAATGGGCCCCACATAGCCATCCATACAGAATAATGTACCCCACATAACCCTCCATACAGAATAATGGGCCCCACATAGTCCTCCATACAGAATAATGTACCCCACATAACCCTCCATACAGAATAATGGGCCCCACATAGTCCTCCATACAGAATAATGAGCCCCACATAGGCCTCCATACAGAATAATGGGCACGACATAGTCCTCCATACAGAATAATGGGCCCCACATAGTCCTCCATAAAGAATAATGGGCACCACATAGTCCTCCAAACAGAATAATGGGCCCCGCATAGTCCTCCATACAGAATAATGGGCCCCACATAGCCCTCCATACAAAATAATGGGCCCCATAAAGTCCTCCATACACAATAATGGGCCACACATTGTCCTCCATACAGAATAATGTGCACACATAGCCCTCTATACAGAATAATGCACCCCACATAGCCCTCCATACAGAATAATGGGCTCCACATAGCCCTCCATACAGAATAATGGGCCACACATAGCCCTCCATACAGAATAATGGACCCCACATAGCCCTCCATACAGAATAATGGGCCACACATAGTCCTCCATACAGATTAATGTGTAGCACATAGCCCTCCAACTGAATAATGGGTCCCACATAGCCCTCCATACAGAATAATGAGCCCCACATAGCCCTCCATACAGAATAATGGGCCCACATAGCCCTCCATACAGAATAATGGGCCCCACATAGCCCTCCATACAGAATAATGGGCCCCACATAGCCCTCCATACAGAATAATGGGCCCACATAGCCCTGCATACAGAATAATGTGCCCCACATAGTCCTCCATACAGAATAATGGTCCACACATAGCCCTCCATACAGAATAATGGGCACCTGTCATGATGGCCCAAACAAAATCATCCTGCGGGCCATATTTCTGGCCTGTGGGCCCGAGTTTGACATATGTGACCTTGACACTCACCTGTCACTCATTGCTGCCACAACTCCTGGCTGGTCCTTCGCTGACTTCCACTCAGCATCAGTCACCTTTTCATTCTTCGCTGACACTTTCGGCACCAGCTTGAAGAGTTTGGTGAATCGATTTTCGTGACTCAAGTCCATCAGCCAGGTCAGTAGTCTCTGGACACTTGATGGAAGGCTAACAAAACTCCTAGGTGCCAGGATCCCTTGCGCAACTTATGCTTAGCCAGGCTGGCACGATGTCATCCGTACATCATGCTGCAATAGTGGCAACGTCTCAGCCTTGCTGATGAAAAGCTGCAAGAGATGACTGCAGGTAATAGATTTGTAAGTCTCGCATTTAGTGACCAGAAAAAACTTACCAGGCCGATGGACCAAAGTCTCGAAAATCAATTCTCCAAACTCTACTGGCTAGACCTTGATCCTCATGGGATGATGTCTGAATGTGCATCACCCCACATGGGTTGGCATATGTTTTACATCATGATTTAGAAATGTGAGCTGAGGCTTATCCAGCAACTAGCAAGGGTGAGTTTAGGGTCAGCAAGGATCTAGGCACGTGATCAGCGACAGGGGGAAGGACCCGTATAGGGAAGTTAGGGAGTGCAGGGATCAACCTTAAGTGAGTGTCCCTGGCCGATGGACCGAAGTCTCAAAAACCAATCTGCCCAACTCTACTGGCTAGGTCTTGATGCTCATCCTGACGGGATGATGTCTGAATGTGCATCACCACACATGGCCACATGAGGTGGCACTTTTTTACATCATGATATAGAAATGTGAGTTGAGGCTTAGCCAGCAACTAGCGAGGGTGAGTTTAAAATCAACGAGAGTCTAGTCACGTGATCGGCGACAGGGGGAAGGACCCGTACAGGGAAATTAGGGAGTGCAGGGATCAGCCTCAGGTAAGTATTAGAAGGTGACCCAGATGCCTTCTCCCTAGCGCCAGGGCCTACTATTTATTGTGTTCCGGTGTACCACATGTGTTGCCGCACTCGCGAGAAGTTTCCTTATTCCTGGTGGAACAGATTCACATGGATCTAATTCCTGAAAATTTGGATTCGCTAGAATCTCCAATTTTGGGAAACTCTAAACAAATTTGATTTGTTTAGAATCAATTCTTTTATCTTTACGAGTAAACCTCTAGGTTTTAACGTAGACTCTAGGCCCACACAACAATTTTGCTTTCTTCGGCAGATCACGGTTAATGTTCTTTCCTACATCATGTTTGCAGTCTGTGTAAACTTCATAAACTTCTTGTATCTTTAGAGTCAGTAAAAAACTGAAAAGCAAAGACCGGAGTGCAAACAGCTGGGAGGAATCAGCCATTTCCCAGAGGTCAACTCAACGCAAACTATTTCCAGTCTGAAAGATCGAGAGAATAGTGTAGAAAAATAAAACAGGCCTCTTTGCGGAGGAACATTAGAATTGTATAACAGGGACAAGTTTGGAGGGAACTGATCTCTTTTTTAGACTTGGATTTCCTTTCCAACTCTTTGAGCCAAAAAACCTCTAATCTTTCTGAAGGAAAAAATATGAAATTACTCCTAAAACAGCTACGACCATGGACCCTGTGCCACAGGAAGAAAATAAAAACAGATTAAAGTGACAGGTTATTGGCCAAAAAATACGTGAATGTGTAATAAGCTCTAAAAGTCATTCGATTGTCAGGAAAGAGGTGGGTGGGAAATATATAAAAATCTAATGACTTGTAAAAGGTTTTCCCTATGGAAAAGAAAGGCTGTTATTAGAAATATAAGTTCTGCAAGGTCTCAATGAGCAGACGTTTCCGTTTCCAATCTATTCTTAGAAAGTATTTTCCCCTAAAACTCCGAATCATCAAAAATAATTTTTATCAAATTGTTGAGTCTATGAACACTTCTTCATCAAGTATTTTAAATTGCAAGACTCTACAAACAGTCTTCATTAAAAATATCCTGCCGTTTTGGATTTACAGCTCCAGGGCAGAACTTTACGCTTCCTTGTAGCGTTCTAAATCCTATAAAGATATAAACATTGCCCCCCTTCCCCCTTCATTATTTAGTAATGTCCCCCAACTTGTACTAATGCCTTCTATCTAGGGCCCCTTCCTGGTAAATATGTCCCCCATCCTGGTATATATGTTCCCATCCTGTGGCCCAACATAGTAAATATGTCCCCCATTCTAGTACATAAGTCTCCACCCTTGGCCTCTTCATGGTAAGTATGTCCTTCATCCTGGTATATATGTCCTCCATCCTGGGCCCCTTTCTGGTAAATATATCCCCTATCCTGGTAGATATGTTCCTCATCCTGGGCCCCTTCATAGTAAATATGTCCTTATCCTGGTATATATGTCCCCACCCTGGGCATCTTAATAGTAAGTATGTCTTTCATCCTGGTATATATGACCTCCATCCTGGTAAATATATCTCCCATCCTGGTATATATGTTCCTCATCCTTTGGCCCTACATAGTAAATATGTCCCCCATCCTAGTATATAATTCTCCACTCTTGGCCTCTTCATGGTAAGTATGTCCTTCATCCTAGCATATATGTCCTCCATCCTGGGCCCATTTCTGATAAATACGTCCTAATCCTGATATATATGTCTCCATCCTGGGCCCCTACATAGTAATTATGTCCCCCATCCTGGTATATAAATTCCCGCCCTGGGCCTCTACATGGTACATCCCTCGTCCTACTATATCTGTCCCCCATCCTGGGCTCTTGTCTGGTAAATATGTCCCCCATCCTGGAATATATGTAACTCATCCTGGGCCCCTTCAAAGTAAATATGTCCCTCATCCTGGAATATAAATCCCCACCCTGGGCTTCTTCATGGTACGCATATCCTTCATCCTGGTATATATGTCGCCTTTCTGGTAAATATGTCCCCATCCTGATGTATATGTCCCCATCCTGAGTCCCTTCATAGTAAATAAGTCCCCCATCCTGGTATATAAGTCCCCACTCAGGACCTCATCATGGTGAGTACAGTATGTACAGTATGTCCTTCATCCTGGTATATAAGTCCCCCATCCTGAGCCTCTTTCTGCTAAATATGTCCCCATCCTGATATATATTTTCCCATCCTGAGCCCCTTCATAGTAAATATGTCCCCCATCCTGGTATATAGGTTCCCACCCTGGACCTCATCATGGTAAGTGGTAAGTATGTCCCTCATCCTGGTATATGTCTTCCATCCTTGGTTCCTTCATGGTAAATATGTCCCCCATGCTTGTATATATGTCTCCCATTCTCGGCCCCATCCTGGTACATATGTGCCCATCCTGGTCCCCTTCATGGTAAGTATGATCCCTATCCTGGTATATATGTCCCCCATCCTAGGCTATTCCTGGTAAATAGGTCCACCATCCTGGTATTGTATATGTGTGTTCCCATCCTGGTCCCCTTCATGGTAAGTGTGAAGATCTGAGGTTGTGGGTTGTATTATGGTCTTATAGCTACTAAGGGTCTTGGACCAATATGAGATGCCCCCAGTACATGAGATCCCAAACTGGAACCAGTAGTTCCACTGCCCTTGTACCAGGCCCCACTGTGTCACAACTTTTGCTTGTTTCACAGCTTTTGTGTCTCCTGCTGGTATAGTCTGCAGTCACAGCCTATGCTCTTCCAGCTGATGGATACCATGACCATAGCCCATGTATTCAGCTCCAGCAGGCAACAACTCTCCAGTCTCTCATCAGTCATACCTGAAGCCACCTCCTTGGTTTGAGCTTGTTCCTAGAAAACATCTCCTCCAAGTGCTAACTGTGCAATAGTGGATGTTTATTCCTGAGGCCAAACGCCTCACCTTGGCTTGCATGTGAGACCCCCTGTGGTGATGGCTCCACTGGTTCTACAGTCCACCTCCACAAAATGGAACTAGTGGCTGGCAAAACAATGGCTTAATTGAGACTCAGGAGACAATAACAACAGTAATGGAATGATTGCTTTACTTTAATTACCAATCTCGTTCTTGGCCTTCTGTGTACCTTAAACTGACTAGCCAGAAAATATATAATAAAACACAACAATGGGAAGAACAATGATATTGACATAACCACCACTCCGTGCTGGAACAAGGCTGTATCCCTTAAAGCCATGGACTCCACTCTACTGTACGTCCATTGGTTCAATAGTCTTTAGTTCGCAGCCAGCTCCTCACAGCAAGTATGTCCCGAATTTTGTTATATATGCTCCCCATCCTGGGCCCCTTCTTGGTAAATATGTCCCCCATCTTGGTGTATATATCTCCCATTCTGCGCCCATCCTGGTATATGTGTCCCCATCCTGGGCCCGTTCATGGTAGGTATGTCCCCATTCTGGGCCCCTTACTGTTATATATGTTCCTGTTCTGCCTCAAATGCATAAACAAAACGAAAAACACATTCTTTTCACCATCCCCACTTCAATAAGTCTTTACCGATAGACACACATATGTCTGCATAAGGGCTGTAGAGCAAATATAAGTGACTTAATTAAATAGGCGACTTTCTGTTAAGGTGGCTTTACACACTGCAACATCTCAAACGACATCGCTGTAACGTCACCGGTTTTGTGACGTAATAGCGACCTCCCCAGCGACATTGCAGTGTGTGAAACACATCAGCGACCTGGCCCCTGCTGTGAAGTTGCTGATCGCTATAAATCGTTCAGGACCATTCTTTGGTCCTTTGTTTCCCGCTGTGCAGCAAAGTCTCAGTGTGTAAAGGGGACTTAAAACACTGGAAACGAGTGATGTGTCACAATATCTGTCAATCACTATTCTCTGTCAGTCGGTCTCTCCCTCTCGGTCTCAATTCTCTCTCTGTCGGTCCGTCACTATCTCTGTCCCTCTCTCTCAGTCTGTCGGTCATTTTCCCCTCCTCTCTCATACTCACCGATCCCCGGCGCGGCGCTGCACGGCATTCACACTGCTGCGGCGGCTTTTCCTCTTTTGAAAAAGTCGGCCGCTCATTAAACAATTTCGTATTCCCTGCTTTCCCCGCCCACAGGCGCCTATGATTGGTTGCAGTGAGACACGCCCCCACGCTGAGTGACAGCTGTCTCACTGCACCCAATCACAGCAGCCGGTGGGCGTGTCTATACTGTGCAGTGAAATAAATAATTAAATAATTAAAAAAAACGGCGTGCGGTCCCCCCAATTTTAATACCAGCCATATAAAGCCATACGGCTGAAGGCTGGTATTCTCAGGATGGGGAGCTCCACGTTATGGGGAGCCCCCCCAGCCTAACAATATCAGTCAGCAGCCGCCCAGAATTGCCGCATACATTATATGCGACAGTTCTGGGACTGTACCTGGCTCTTCCCGATTTGCCCTGGTGCGTTAGCAAATCAGGGTAATAAGGAGTTATTGGCAGCCCATAGCTGCCAATAAGTCCTAGATTAATCATGTCAGGCGTCTCCCCGAGATTCCTTCCATGATTAATCTGTAAATTACAGTAAATAAACACACACGAAAAAATCCTTTATTAGAAATAAAAAACACAAACACATTCCCTCATCACCAATTTAATAAGCCCCCAAAAGCCCTCCTTGTCCGGCATAATCCACGGACCTCCAGCGTCGCATCCAGCTCTGCTGCATGCAGGTGACAGGAGCTGCAGAAGACACCGCCGCTCCTGTCAGCTCCACGCAGCTAATGAAGACAGCCGCGCGATCGGCTGAGCTGTCACTGAGGTTACCCGCTGTCACTGGATCCAGCGGTGGATGCAGCGGTGGCCGCGGGTAACCTCAGTGACAGCTCAGCTGATCGCGCTACTCACCGCCGTTCCGGTCAGCTCCACGCAGCAACTGAGGTGAGTAGCGTGAGTTAGTCCCTGTTCACTTTAGCACCAATTCTAATATTTATAACTAAAGATGACCATATATGAGATACCAAATGGCCAAATGTTCAGACAGCTATCTCTTCTGATTACCATATACATGAGCACTGGCCAAGTGTTCCTGTGTTTCAATGAGGAGAGAGGAGACAGCTCTATCTCCCCAGAGAACAAAAGGGTCAGCTGTTGAAATTCCACTTGCCCAATCCTTCATTCTCTTTAATCCTTTGAGGTTCCTGTGATCTTGGATGGTAAGAGATGAGCTACAGGCTGCACAATTCTTCTTGTAAAAAAAATACTGATTCCTTGTCAATATATCCATGAAAAAGTCAATTCACACCTCTCTTCTAGTAATGGAAAAGGATGTTCACCTACTAGACAGGATAACTAGAAAAAACTGGAATTTGCTCCACTTGTTGAATACTTTTCTGATATTCAGCTTTCTAACAAGATAGAAGAATTTCTTCCAATGCTTCTCCAATAATAATAATGGAAGGAGGAACAGCTACTACCGGTAGTAAGAAAATAATGCTAAGATGTGTGTTAATAGGACAATTTTCTCCAGAACCAACCAGTCCCATATTCCCATTATCACTGTTCAATGTAATGTCACTATGACTATGGCATAGCAGGGAAGTGGGGCTCCTAAGCTGTCCCTCAAGCTAGGGGCCCTATGCTATCCTAACCTCAGGGATACTCCTGATGGTGGAGAGGCCTGAGTCTCCTTCCTGGACCTGTTCTTGACAAGTCCTAATCTGATTCCCCCTCTCCTTCCCCCAGGAAGGGATGGGATATAGGAGTGCAATGATACCCACAGATAAAGACAGACAGGGGAAACCAAAATGCTGTCAAACAGCACGGTGGCTCAGTGGTTAGCACTGCAGTCTTGCAGTGCTGGAGTCTTGGGTTCAAATCCCACCAAGGACACCATCTGCAAGGAGTTTGTATGTTCTCCCCGTGTTTGCGTGGATTTCCTCTGGGTTCTCCTGTTTCCTCCCACACTCCAAAGACATAGAGATAGGGACTCTAGATTGTGAGCTCCAATGGCGACAGTGTTGCCAATGTATGTAAAGCGCTGTGGAATTAACAGCGCTATATAAATGAATAAACTTATTATTATTATTATTATTATTATTATTATTATTATTATTGTTAAACAGCACACACACACACAATAAGAGTTTCAGGAGGAAAAACAAGAGCAGGAAGGAGGCTACAAAACAACAGGGGTAACCTCCATAACCTCACCATGCAATGAGCACATCTTTCACCACAAAGTCTGGGACACCACACCTCACAGACTAATATAGAATAAACTATAGGTGGCATGGGCGGAAGGTTTCAACCAGCTTAAATAGGAGGGGAACAGATGTGATAGGTTCCCCCACAACGTGTAACTAAAGGAGAAAGTACACCAGCAGAGATTAACTCTTGCTAGCCTGCCTACAAATCAGCACACAACAGGTGATCACCCAAGTCTGCCTGTGTTGATCCTAGACATCAGAGAAACTATCGGGCACAGTGTCAGCATCTACAATCTGAACAGCGCCTGACGCCGCCGTGACAATCTGCGAAGTTTGTGCAAAATTCCATGTGACACATCCATTACAAGAAATCTGTAATGATGGCTACAATTTTGCAGATTTTTAGAATAATTTGGAGATTCTTACCAGAATGGATGAAGATAGCAGACATACACTATACATATGAGTATAAACTAATAATATGAGCACAATGAAGAGTGTCACATAAACACTATTTTGAAATTTGGGGCCCTAATTTACTTAAATAATGTTATTTGGGCCTTATGTCTGTTTTTAATTATTTTTAAAGCACTGTTGATTCCATGATAAGGTACATGTCAAAAGGGTTTACATATAAAATACACATTATTGCAATAAAAAACTAACAATGACAAGCTGGTTCAGAGGAGGAGAGGAGAATGCCCTCACGGGCTTAGAATCTGCAGAAAAATGTGGACTATAATGGGTGCTGGGCAGGAAGGTCACCAGCATCAAGAAGGCAATAATCTGATCAGTGTCTTCCAGGTCACTACTACACAGATAACAGTAGACCTTCACCTACTGACTGCTCTTTGCCGTAATCTTTTTGGTACAAATGCTTCATCTTCATCTCCTCAACAGACATCTGGCTATGTTCTACATTTTCTGGTTATCCGTACAGTTCACTCCCCAACCATTCTTGACATACATGTGTGATTAAGTGTGTGAACATGGGGGATGATAACGCCTGTGGTTCCTTTGTTCTTGGCCTGTACAGATGTTCATTGTGTCAATTGCTCTATGATGATGAGCTACTGATGCTTGGCTATAGGGATTTAAAGAACGAATATTGAGTTTTTTCTATTTTAATTTTTAGCTATTAGTATTGTATGTATAGTGCATTAAAAAAACTTAAAGGATTGCAGTCATCTCCCGTTTCCAGCGCTGCAGCTGTCCTCTCCTGTACTGTCTGACCACAGCTCTGGCTCACACACTGATGATGAGATACTGATTCTAGGCTATAAGAATTTAAGGGACCAATTTTTAATATTTTTATTTTAACTTTTAGCTGTCAGTAATGTATGTATAGTACATTAAAAATCTTAAAGGATCGCCGTCATCTTCCGTTTCTAGCGTTGCACCGGTCCTCTCCTCTACTGTCTGACCGCAGCTCTTGCTCACACACTGTACCAACAATTAGATCCTTTCTTAAAGTAATCCAATGACAGCCTTATTCTCACTATTATAGACTTAGGGGTACTTTGCACGCTGCAACATCGCTAGCCGATTGTAGCGATGCTGAGCACGATAGTCCCCGCCCCCGTCGCAGATGTGATCTCTTGTGATAGATGCCGTAGCGAATATTATCGCTACGGCATCTTCACACGCACTTACCTGCCCTGCGACGTCGCTCCGGCCGGCGACCCGCCTCCTTCCTAAGGGCAGGCGGCCAATAGAAGTGGAGGGGCGGAGATGAGCGGGACGTAAACATCCCGCCCACCTCCTTCCTTCCGCATTGCCGGCGGAACGCAGGTAAGGAGATGTTCCTCGCTCCTGCGGCTTTATACACAGCGATGTGTGCTGCCGCAGGAACGAGGAACAACATCGTACCTGTCGCTGCAGTGAAATTATAGAAATGACCGACACTACACAGATCACCGATTTTCGACGCTTTTGCGATCGTTTATCGGTGCTTCTAGGCTTTACACGTTGCGATGTCGTTACTGGCGCCGGATGTGCGTCACTTTCGATTTGACCCCGACAAAATCGCAGTAGCGATGTCGCAACGTGCAAAGTACCCCTTACTGTCACGCCAGAGCGTACAAAGCGCAACACAAGGTAACATTGAGAATGTTATAGAAGGAAGGCACTAGTGATAGGGAGAGGGGAGAGGTGACACCTTCTGCAACTCACCTACACTCCCTAGTGTCCCTATAAGGGTCCTTTCCTCCCCATCGCCATCGTGTGCCTAGGCCTTCACTTACCCTAAACTCACCTTGGCTAATTGTCCATGCGTAGAAGAAGGAAGCGGCATAAAATTCTGCTTTATTTGAAAAGGTATACTAAAATCATGTATGGAAGAGTCTAGGTGAAAACATTCCAGGGGACGACAGCCGTTTTGTGCCGAATGCGGTTCTACGGGTCAATCTATGGGGAAGCGCACCCCTGGAGTGGCTGCACCTGGCCTCTTCTCCACATCTTTTTAGTACACCTTTTCTAATAAAGCAGAATATTATGGTATGGCAATGGTGAGTGCCGCTTCCTTCTTCTACGCATGGACAATTTAATGGATGTTTGTGACTCGCCCACCCCAGGGCTATGGGACACCCGGTACCGGGCCAGACTAATCCGGGGGTAGTCAGTGGTGGCAGGGCCCGACTCCGTGACCCTGGCGGGAGTCAATTAGTATGGCTTCAGTGGAGGTGCTTAAAGTTTATATCGTGACGCCACCTGTGGTTTGCGGCTATTAAGCCGCCGCTGCTGTATGGGGCCTCCGGGGCTGGTGGAATGGCAGCTTGGATGGTCCTGCTCCCCACAGGTGGAGCGGTACCCCGGAGCAATGGTTGGCACTTGTAAGTGTCGATGTAGTGCCGGCGGAATAACTGAGGCAACTCCAGAGGGTGCAGTTTCAAGATCTTTACTCACAATTCCTGGTTATGGCGCGCAGGAGCCTTTGGACTGCTGGGACCACCGTCAGGGATCTCCGCCGATCCCGGGTAGGTTCTGGGATAAAAGCCGGTGCACCCCTCTATGTGTTCCTTTCTTCAGCTGACTCCTTAAGCCTTGCCGTTGTTGGCTGAACCTGGCTCGGCCTCCACTACAGCCTCCGGGCCAGGGGCTTGCCTGTCGGTAGTTTACCCCCTTTCTAGAGGTTCTGCAGTGGGCTGTGGCCCAGGGAGCCTGCAGCTTCACCAGGAAGCGTCGCTTTCTTCTTCTTGCTCCTGACTGACTAGAGCTCTTTCCTACTGTCTCTCCTTCTCCTCTGCCTCCCGCAGAACTCCTCACATTCCTTCCTTCTCTCTCTCCACTTCAACTTCATCTGACTAAACTCTGACCTTCCTTTCTACTCTGCTCTCGGGTGGCTCCTCCCACCTCCCCAGTTGCTAAGCTACCACCCTATGGGAGCAGGGATGGGTCTTACGGCCCCTCCCAGCATGCAGCATGGGAGGGTTGCTGCCACTGTCCCTGGTCCCTGTGTGTACCTAACAATGGTGTTGTGCAATTTGCCTGTGGACCGGCGTCACCCCTTTCCTTACCCAGGATGGGACATCACACCGCTGGCTGGGGTGCAATGTTCCTGTGGCGATGGAAGCCTCAGGGGCACACACTTGCCTAACTACTAGTGTGCACCCATTGCCAGCATTGCATGAAGCACCTGAGCGGACTCCTTCTCTGACAGCTCCTGACAAGGTAATATCTGGTGGTGCACGATCATATTCTTATGTTGCTTCACTCTGGCTAGTGAGAAGGCTGGTGTCACAAACCACCGGGGGGGTCACTCAGAAATCCCCCGCGCTGGCTACCAGTACGTCACAATCGGGGGGTAACAAGTGGGGGTCACCCCTCCTTTATACCTCCCGACCGACAGACAGAGCACGTGACGCGCTCTCTAGCGCCCCTCTTATAGTCAGGCCAATTATGGAATTGCCCGACCATAAGCAAGGAGGCCGCTATACTACTTATGCCGATTATTGAAGGGTCCCCGGTGAGAGTAAGGTATATATTCCCCCGACCTCCGCGGGCGGAATATATAAAATCTCCCCGAATCTCACTGGCCTCCCCACAATAATCCTTGGCACAATTCGCTGCCACCAACCGATTTACGGTAACTATTAGCCGAACACACAGACGTGGGATTCAAGATCGAGATAACAGAACAGCCCAAGATTAATTATATAATTTAATCAGCCTAAAGCACACTAGAACTACAATATATACAATAGGGAATCTACAGAATATACATATGTCAGAGTACAGTTACAATCAAAGCATGGGTTACAAACAGGCATACACAGTTCCAGCAGTTACCTTGTTGCGTCTGGCCACAGGGGGGCGCTGTAGACCAGGTTTCTAGGAACTCCCGCAGATGTTTCCTGCACGTGACCCCCAGCGAAAGAACACTGGAAAATGGCCGAAGTAGGGTTATCAACCTGGGCAGATCCCGGTCCCCTCCTACCTTAGTGACCTCACAGGGAAGCACTGCTCCACCCCTGGCTGGAGTTATGGACAAAATCCACAACATGGAATATGGCCATAACTTGGCCTGGGAGCGTCGTAGGCGGACGCCAATGCTCTCATTGTGACAGTTATGAATTTAGCTACAGAACGAGGGGACTCATGACCTATCTGCCAGTTCCCCATTGGCTGATATCACGCCTGGGGCATTTCCCAATGTCCTGCTCCCATAAAAAGGGTGTGCCAGCATCGTCCGCATGCGGAGACACCATTTTTATGGTTGCCATATTTATCGGAAATATGGCTTGCGAGATATGAACCATTTTTTACTGGAGTCGTTCTGTCTGGCTATTTCCATAGCCTTGCTAACTAGCTAGCAGCCCCCACTACAGGGTCACGGCAGGGAGTCATCCTGTGTCCATTGTCCCTAAGCCACCTAATTTCCATATCACAGGACATGGCCATGGAGGTGTAAGTGGAACACTGAGGACAAGAAGGGAGGGGGCACTGCCAGGGAGTGATGAGGGATTATGACTGGAGTCATAATTCATCTTCATATCCCGGGATTTGCCTCACACCTCCCCCCTTTTGAGGGCGCTAGGGGGCAGCACACTCCGGTGTTCCCCCGTGCGCCCGTCCGCGACCTCTCCTTGTCGGGACAGCCCGTCTGCGTTACCGTGGTCACGGCCCCTTTTGTGGCGAATGGTGAAGTTGTATTGCTGGAGCGCAAGGCTCCATCGCAACAATCGCCCATTCGTCCCAGAGACGGTGTGCAACCAGCTGAGGGGATTGTGGTCCGTCTCCACGATGAAGTGGCGCCCGTATAGATAGGGTTGCAGACGCTGCAGGGCCCACACTATGGCCAGGCACTCCTTCTCCATCGTGGAATAGGCAACTTCCCTTGGTAACAGCTTCCTGCTCAGGTACAAGACTGGGTGCTCTTGGCTCGCAGAGTCCACCTGGCTGAGCACCGCACCGAGGCCGAAGTCACTGGCGTCGGTCTGTACTACAAACGGCCGCGTGAAGTCGGCTGCCTGTAGCACGGGCGGGCTGGACAGGGCGTCCTTTAGGGCCCGGAAGGCTGTCTCGCAGTCCATTGTCCAATCGACTGCAGAGGGCAGCTTCTTCTTGGTGAGGTCCGTCAAGGGCTTTGCCAGGCTACTATAGCATGGAACAAACCTCCTATAGTACCCAGCGGTCCCCAAGAAGGACATCACCTGCTTCTTGGTCCTGGGGGTGGGCCAGGATGCGATGGCCTCCACTTTCTCAGGCTCGGGCTTCAGTGTTCCCCCGCCTACCCGGTGACCGAGGTACTGGACCTCGCTCATGGCCAGCTGACACTTGCCCGGCTTGATGGTCAAACCTGCCCGGTGGACCCGCCTGAGCACCTGTGCTAGATGCTCTAGGTGATCTTCCCAGGTGGGACTGAAGACGGCAATGTCATCCAGGTACGCGGCCGCGTACCCTTCAAGTCCCTTGAGCAGGGTGTTGACCATCCGCTGGAAAGTGGCAGGGGCATTCCTCATCCCGAATGGCATCACCGTGGACTCGTACAGTCCAAATGGGGTAATAAAGGCAGAGCGTTCCCTGGCCTTGCGAGTCAGGGGGATCTGCCAATATCCCCGGCTCAGGTCCATGATGGTCAGGTACTGAGCCCCGGCCAACTGATCGAGCAGGTCATCGATGCGTGGCATTGGGTACGCATCGGCGACCGTGACAGCATTGAGCCCCCTGTAGTCCACGCAGAACCGAGTGGTTCGGTCCTTCTTAGGGACGAGGACTACAGGCGAGGCCCAAGCGCTGTTGGATGCCTGGATCACCCCCAGCTTCAGCATCTCGTCAATCTCCTGGCGCATGTGTTGCTGCACCTCCAGGGAGACCCGATATGCTGAACGCCGGATCGGGGGATGATCCCCAGTGTCCACGTGATGGACAGCCAAGTCAGTCCTTCCGGGCTGGTTGGTAAACAACCCCCGGAAGGGGAGGAGGGTGGCCCACAGCTGGGACCGTTGGTCTTCCAAGAGCTGGTGGCCAACCTCCACATCCTCAATGGATCCGCCTGCCCTAACCTGGGCTAGCATATCCAAGAGGGTTTCCGCTTCTCCCTCCTCGGGCAGGTTGCACACGGGGAGCGCACATGCCTCCCGCTCATGATGTCCCTTCATCATGTTCACATGGAAGGGCTTCCGCCTTCCACGGGCAGGGTCCAGGGTGACCAGGTACGTTACAGGGTTGAGCTGCTGGTACACGAGGTATGGGCCTTCCCAGGCTGCCTGAAGCTTGTCCTGTGGTACGGGGACCAGTACCCACACCTTTTGACCCACTTGGTAGGTCCTCTCACAAGCGTTCTGGTCGTACCAACGCTTCTGATCGGCCTGGGCTTGAGCCATATTGTCGTGTACCAGTTGCGTCAAGGCCTGCATTTTGTCCCGGAAGCGCATGACATACTCGATAACCGACACTCCAGGGGTGGCCAAATCCCCTTCCCAAGCCTCTTTCACCAGAGCCAGGGGGCCCCGCACACGTCGCCCGTACAGGAGCTCAAACGGTGAGAATCCTGTTGAGGCCTGTGGAACCTCCCGGTAAGCAAATAACAGGTGTGGGAGATACCGCTCCCAGTCACGCCCATGGGAGTCGACCAACATCTTAAGCATCTGCTTTAAGGTGCCATTGAACCGCTCGCACAGGCCATTAGTCTGTGGATGGTACGGGCTGGCCACCAGATGTCGCACCTGGACTTGCTTACAGAGGGCCTCCATCAGCTGGGACATGAATTGGGTCCCCCGGTCAGTGAGCATTTCCTGGGGAAAACCCACTCGGGAGAAAATCTCCAGCAATGCGGTGGCCACCTTGTCAGCCCGAATGGACGATAAGGCCACTGCTTCTGGGTACCGGGTGGCATAGTCCACTACCGTCAGTAGGAAGCGTTTCCCGGAGCTGCTGGGGATGGCCAGCGGGCCGACCAGATCCACAGCCACCCTCCTGAAAGGCTCATCGATGATTGGCAGAGATACTAGTGGGGCTTTGGGGCGTGGCCCCGCCTTCCCCACTCTCTGACAGGTTTCACACGAACGGCAGTAGGCAGCCACATCGGCCCCCATTTTTGGCCAGTAGAAATGCTGGTTTAACCTGGCCTTGGTCTTAGCGATCCCTAGGTGTCCGGCCATCGGAATCTCATGTGCGATCCGCAACAACTCCGTCCGGAACGGATAGGGTACCACCAACTGTCGGTCCCTGGGCCACGCCTCCGGTGAACCCTGCTGGACCGTGGCCCGGTACAGCCGTCCTTGGTCCCAGACCACTCGCTCCGGGTCCGAGTCCGAGGGAGGCTGTGCCGCCTGCTCCTTAAGAGCTTTCAGGCTGTCGTCAGCTTCTAACGCTGCCTGAAACCCCTGACTAGATGTGGCCAGAATCGACGAGACTGTCACATCTTCGGTCAGTACCCCGGGACCTGTGTCCTGGCCTCCACCTGACTCGGCTGCCACTTGGTCAGAAGGGGAAGAGCTATCGGACCTCCGGGAGGCCCCTTGGCTTCCAGCACTCCCACTGCGGGTGACAGCGGCCACAGCCGCTGCGACCGTGGGTCGTGCCTGCTCCTCCTCCGTTCCTGACCAAGTCGCCGGTTCAGGCAGACCGACCTGGCTTCCTGACACCCCGGTTGTGGGGGAACCATGCACCGAGATCTTACCTGGGAGCACTTCCGCTCCTGGACCGGCCCCAATCTCACCTGCCTGTTCCCCTCCTGCAGCAACAGAACCCCGCTGTGAAATCTCTGGGGACCCCACATTTGCTGTGGTAGCCCCCACCCCACACACTGGTCCTCCCCCTGCAGCACCCTGCTCTCTGCTTATCCCTGCAGAGGGCAACAGATCCCAGCTCACAGGCTGATTACTTGTAGAGGCATTGTCACACCTTTCTCTGACCCCCTCCCCTGTCACAGCTGCAGCTGTGTGTGTGTCTATGGTGTCTGTGCAAGCAGAAATATCAGAGTTCACTCCCTCCTCCCTTACATCATTCATAGATAACACATTAACATTGTCCGGAGGCATGTCAGTACTGGCTGAAGGTTCAGCCCTTGGTTGGGGCCCAAACTGGGAGGTTATCTGCCCCAAATCTGTCCCAAGTAGCACGTTTGCAGGGATCCGATCAGTTACCCCCACCTCCCTCACCCCTCGCCCTGCGCCCCAGTCCACATAAATGTCAGCAACAGGCAGCGCCGGGTCAGTGCCTCCAATCCCGGAGACAGCGAGGGTTTTTCCAGGGATCAAGTCTTGGGGGGACACCATCTCAGGCCGCACCAGAGTCACCTCCGAGGCGCTGTCTCGCAGTCCTATGGTCACAGACCGGCCGACGGTGACAGGTTGGAAGCTGTCCAGGGACCTACCACCACCCCCACCCACACAATACACCTTGGGCGGCCCTTGGGACGGGGACGGAGCCGGGGCCTTGGGACGCTGAGGGCACATGGCCTTGAAGTGTCCAGGTAGGTTGCACTGGTGGCACCGTCTTGGTTCTGCCACGGGCCTGGAGAGGGGAGTTGAGGGGGACACCCCCTGCAGTCTAGGGGCAGGTGGGGCAGTCGCAGAATTCATCTTACCCCCTCTCCAGGTGCTGCTGGTGGCCGCTCTCCTGGCCTCAGGGGCCCGGTTGTTGGTGTAGTCATCGGCAAGGGCAGCTGTAGCCGTGGACCCCTTTGGCTTCTGGTCTCGGATGAACTGGCGGAGATCCTCAGGGCAGTTCCACAAGAGTTGCTCCGTGATGAACAAGTCCAGGATCTCCGGTCCGGTGGAAAGCTGCAGGCCTTGGGTCCAGTGGTCGGCAGCTCGGGCAAGTGCCCGCCTGTGGTCAGCCCAGGAGTCCTTTGGTCCCTTCTGTAGGCTCCGGAACTTCTTGCGGTAGGACTCTGGAGTGAGGTTGTACTGTTGGATCAGGGCCCGCTTGATGGTGTCGTAGCCCTGATCTGCCTCCGCAGGCAAGTCCCCAAGGATATCCAGGGCCTTACCTCTTAAACGGGGGGTCAGGTATTTGGCCCACTGGTCCTTGTCCAGATGGTGCTGCAGGCAAGTCCGTTCAAAAGCAGTCAAGAAAGAGTCCAAGTCTCCATCCTTCTCCAGCACTGGGAAGTCCTCAACACGGACCTTTGGAAGTTTGGTGTCTCGAAGGTCACGTGTGGCTGATGAGGGCCGGAGCTGAGCTAGCTGCAGCTGGTAGTCACGGTCTGCCTGTCGCTCTCGCTCTCGCTCTTCACGCGCTGCCTGCCGCTCTCGCTCCGCAGCCTCACGCTCTGCGTGCCGCTCCGCAGCCTCAGCGTCACGCGCTGCCTGCCGCTCTGCCCTGCGCTCTGCCAGGAGTTCCTTGTAGCCCTTCTGGTCTCCAGCCTGGAGAAGGGCCATAGCCATTTGAAGAAGGCTATCCGAGCCTCCCAGGCTCGGTGGAATGGCACGTGGTGATCTGCGGCACGCTGCAGAGCTAGGCGATTCACTGTCCCTTTCAGAGCGGAGGGCTGGCATCTGGCTCGTTGAGGAACCTTGGGTGAGCTCCTCCTCATCTTGTCCAGCAGTGCCAGGTTGCGCAATGTCCTCGGCAGAACGGTTTTCTGGCGTCGAGCTCCTGGAGGACTCGTGGGCAACCTCCTCATTGCTGTCCACAGCACCGTCCTCCCTCTCTTCGGCTCCTGCCTTAGCATTGGCCAGTTGCATAGCTCTGCTCCTGGTGCCATCAGCCATTCTTGCAGACTTTTGGTCACTGACACAGAACTGACACCTGATGCCTCCACACACCTTACAGTATCTGCACTCTGACACTCTAGTGTTGAGCTAGTCTGAAGACCCCAGCAGCCACAGCTGCTGCAGGCAGTCTTTAGTGTCTGGGAGTATGGGTCTCACACTCACACACACTATTATCTCGATCCCACCGCTATGCCACCAATATGTCACAAACCACCGTGGGAGTCACTCAGAAATCCCCCGCGCTGGCTACCAGTACGTCACAATCGGGGGGTAACAAGTGGGGGTCACCCCTCCTTTATACCTCCCGACCGACAGACAGAGCACGTGACGCGCTCTCTAGCGCCCCTCTTATAGTCAGGCCAATTATGGAATTGCCCGACCATAAGCAAGGAGGCCGCTATACTACTTATGCCGATTATTGAAGGGTCCCCGGTGAGAGTAAGGTATATATTCCCCCGACCTCCGCGGGCGGAATATATAAAATCTCCCCGAATCTCACTGGCCTCCCCACAATAATCCTTGGCACAATTCGCTGCCACCAACCGATTTACGGTAACTATTAGCCGAACACACAGACGTGGGATTCAAGATCGAGATAACAGAACAGCCCAAGATTAATTATATAATTTAATCAGCCTAAAGCACACTAGAACTACAATATATACAATAGGGAATCTACAGAATATACATATGTCAGAGTACAGTTACAATCAAAGCATGGGTTACAAACAGGCATACACAGTTCCAGCAGTTACCTTGTTGCGTCTGGCCACAGGGGGGCGCTGTAGACCAGGTTTCTAGGAACTCCCGCAGATGTTTCCTGCACGTGACCCCCAGCGAAAGAACACTGGAAAATGGCCGAAGTAGGGTTATCAACCTGGGCAGATCCCGGTCCCCTCCTACCTTAGTGACCTCACAGGGAAGCACTGCTCCACCCCTGGCTGGAGTTATGGACAAAATCCACAACATGGAATATGGCCATAACTTGGCCTGGGAGCGTCGTAGGCGGACGCCAATGCTCTCATTGTGACAGTTATGAATTTAGCTACAGAACGAGGGGACTCATGACCTGTCTGCCAGTTCCCCATTGGCTGATATCACGCCTGGGGCATTTCCCAATGTCCTGCTCCCATAAAAAGGGTGTGCCAGCATCGTCCGCATGCGGAGACACCATTTTTATGGTTGCCATATTTATCGGAAATATGGCTTGCGAGATATGAACCATTTTTTACTGGAGTCGTTCTGTCTGGCTATTTCCATAGCCTTGCTAACTAGCTAGCAGCCCCCACTACAGGGTCACGGCAGGGAGTCATCCTGTGTCCATTGTCCCTAAGCCACCTAATTTCCATATCACAGGACATGGCCATGGAGGTGTAAGTGGAACACTGAGGACAAGAAGGGAGGGGGCACTGCCAGGGAGTGATGAGGGATTATGACTGGAGTCATAATTCATCTTCATATCCCGGGATTTGCCTCACAGCTGGCGAGAACACTAATCTCACCACTGCAATAATACAACATAAGGTAAAGGAGACAGATGGAGGAAAAATAGACAGAAAAATGAAAAAAGCATTCCAAGATCCTCCAATGCAGCTAAATACCACAACTGCAATATTCTTGACTCCTCAGCTTCTTCCAGAAACAGGCTCCTTCCCAAGTGGTCAGCATTGACTGAGCATCTATAATTCTCTATAATAGATGCTAAGACACATGACTTTTAATAGCAAAAGGGAGTAGTGACAAAATAGCTGCACCTGAGATTAGGGCTACAAAGGACAGCCAGATAGGAAATCGTCCTTAACCCCTACAGCACTGAATGAAAGTAGATTCACTCAAATGCTAGTTGTTTTTCAATAAATACAACCAATGACATACATATTTATCGTAATGATACAATTGGACCTAACGAATTGACCAAATGTTTTGCATTGATTTACAATTTTTGCTATTTTGTTGCAATTGTGAGATCTACGTGCAAATGTAATTTTTTTTTCCGCATAGTGGGTCCATTATTTATTTATTTTTTCTTGCTACAATTACGTGAATGGGTCTTGCTACGTTTGACACTATATTCCTATGTTTTGGCTCCCGCCTGTCTGCTCTGTGAACAGATATGCATTGTTTATAGGGGCTTTCACAAGTAGTAGAAGTCTGGGCCTCTCCTAAAGTCAAAATTAATTCAATTAAGGGCAAGGCAACACCAAAAGGCATTCTGCATCCCATTAACGAGCCCCCTATTAGGAGAGTCTGCGGGATAAATAGCTGGGAAAGAGCCGGCTTGGGAAAGAGCTGGGGAGACTGGTCAGAATGCACCGGATGTGAACGTCCTGCTATATATCAAAGTACGCGGCTATATAGAGCTTAATGCTTGAATTAGGAAGATTGTCATGTTGTAACCAAAACATCGCTTTGTCTTATGTTCATTAGTCTTTGTCTGAAACTTGTGCTGTGTAATTAGACAAAAAACGACATAAAAAATATCTAAAAAAAAATGCACAAAAAAAAAAATCAACAACAAAACACTATATGAATTATATTATATTGGACAGATTAAACAGCAATGCATGGGGAAAAGGAATCTGATGTGTTTCGGCTTAGACCTTGTAACCATGATTAAGGCCTAAGCCGAAACGCGTCAGTTTCCTTTTCCCCATATATTGCTGTGGATTCTGTCCGATGATTTTTTTACTTTAATGGAGCAATAAATGTGAAGTTTTACTACCTGTATACGTCCATTGAGTCCGGTCTTTTCCGCACCGGATTTTCTTTGCCTTATGGAAGACTAACCTTGTCAAGTTTCCATGCGGCATATTGAAGACTCTGACCTTGTAAAGTTTGTGGTGGGTGTAGTGGCAGCGATCGGGATTAGTAGACCCACTGAACCACAGGGAGACCCCGGGCTTACCCCTTAGTGCGAGGGGCTTAACTAAGCACCAACCGCGAGGTGGACGCTAGGTACCACTCCCAAGGACGTGACCGGTACTGTTGAAGCTAACCCTCAGGACAAGTGACGGACTCAGGTATTGGCAGACTGACTGAGGCTAGACAGGCTGGACAGGTGGGTATGGACCGGAATGGTGGGCACAGCAGGATTACACAGGTATGGGAAAGCAGGTATTGGAGGCGGACACAGGGATAACAGGACAGGAGCTCAGGAGGACCTGACAATTAGCTAGGTAGCAGACTGGAGACTGATTGACTAACTAGAGGCATTGCGCAGGCACATCCCCTTATGGGAGGGTGCCTTAAATACACAGTGCCTCTCAGCCATAGACTTAGAGGTATTTCCTGGAAATGACTCTTTAAGAGGAGGCCCGGTGAGCACGTGCACATCTTAAGAGCACTCCCGGGAACCCTGTGCGGCATGCACAGGGCTCAGAAGGGGAAGGAGGCAGCAGCACACAATGATGGTGTACCGCCCCGCGGCCTCGGCTGCAACCGCTGAGCCGCTCGGATCCGTGCTCGTTCTGCGGGCGGTGGCTCGAGCCTCTCACGGACCCGGGGGTCACGTCGCTTTGCAAGGGGGAGGTTGGCGCTATGCGCGGGGGATGCGGGTATGCCGGTGTTGGGGTGGTTTTCGTGATGCCACCCATGGGTTGTGGTGATATGGGACACCACCGCTGCGGTGAAGGTGGAGGGGCTCCCGGGAGAGATGGCAGGGCGCAGCTCGGTTGTTAACCCCTCCGTGAGTAGGGGCGGTGTGTCCCGGGGCCCAGTAGCGGGGAAGCTGCGGTGCGGGGTGCAGTGCTGCGGTGCAATAATGTTGTACTCACAATTAAGTCACTCAGAGTCTCTGGTAAACCAAACAAGATGTAAGACGGGCGGCCCACAGCCAGCTGCAGCACTGGATGGTGTGACAGGGTCCCCCTTTCTCCTGCACCTCAACTTGTGTGGACCACGGTGCCTAAGCACGGGTGGTCCGCTCCCCGGCGGGTATGTCGTGGGAGTTCCTTTGCCCGCAGGCGCTGGCCCTTGGATCTATGGCCTTTGGCGGTGGCTGTTATCCGGTCAGGTTGGGCTGTTGCCATCAATCGGGACTTTGGGTGGGAAAGGACCCTGGGAGGTCCAGACCTCGATCAGTTAATTTGACTATACGGTGGCCTACGACCTAGTCAGGGTCTGAGTACCCTTCCTGGTGCTCCGGTAAACTGTTGGCTCCCTGGGTCGGGTCAGGCGGGCTCCAACCCAGGCCCGGTCCCTACGGTTCCACCGGTCGTGTTCCCGGTCTCCTGCAGGTGGCCCCTGCCGTCTGCCTGCCTGACTGTATGGGGGACCCAGGCCTCGCGCAGAACTGTGTGTCACACTCCACTACTGTGCTGAACTAAATCACAGCTCCTCTGTTTTTCCTGCCTCAGGCCAGCAGACTTCTCGGTGGGCGTGTCTTTCTGCCTGACTCCGCCCACCGGGTGTGCCTGTCTAACACTGAGGGAGGCAATCAGGTCTTGATTGACGGGTGTTACCTTCCTAGTGTGGGGAGGGGGTGTGTGGTGTGTGTAATGACCTGTGACCCCTGGGCTCCAGGGCGTCACAATGGCCATGTGGCAGCGGGGAAGGACGCGACCTGGCTGAGGCAGTGAGTGCGTCGGCATCTCTTCAGAGACGCCAAATCTACAGACCTGAGACAATGGGATGAGCTGACACCCTTTGTATTTTCTGTGCAGAATGTAGACTTTCTCATCCTCAGATAACAGCCGTGTGCTAGAAAGGGAATAACTTGAAACACCTACCATTATGTCTTTGTAAGGGCTATTCCCAGTATAGGGATGGTACAATACTGGGCAATGCCATAACTGTATGGTCATGGAGTGGACTGAAACATTACGAAGATTCTTTTTGTACCTGACCTTCCATTATTCTTGCTTTCAAGATGGGCCATGTAGAATAGTGATTAAAGGGAATCTTTCAGCATGTCCTTGCTATGTAATCTGAGAAAAGCACAATGTAGGGGCCGAATGTCTGCTTCCGAAGATGTGTCACTTATTAGACTATTTCAATAAATCAGTGTTTTATCAGCAGGAGATTATCACTACAGGACTAATGGTCATGTCACACACAACGACAGCGACGACGACGACGCTGCCAAGTCACTATTTTCTGTGACGCAACAGTGATGTTGCTAGCGATGTCGCTGTGTGTGACATCCAGCAACGACCTGTCCTCTGCTGTGAGGTCGCCGGTTGTTGCTGAATGTCCTGGACCATTTTTTGGTCATTGCTCTCCGCTATGAATCACACATCACTCTGTGTGACAGCGAGAGAGCAACGAACTGAATGTGCAGTGAGCAGGGAGTCGGCTTCTGCGGACCCTGGTAACCAAGGTAAATATCGGGTAACCAAGCAAATGCTTGGTTACACGATATTTACCTTCGTTACCAGCATCCGCAGCTTCTTGAAGCCGGCTGCCTGCTCCCTGCACACGTAGCCAAGGTACACATCGGGTAACTATAAGCAAAGCGGTTTGCTTATTAACCCGAAGTGTAATCTGGCTACGAGTGCAGGGAGCCAGCGCTAAGCAGTGTGCACTGGTAACCAAGTTAAATATCGGGTAACCAAGCAAAGCACTTTGCTTGGTTACCCGATATTTACCTTAGTTACCAAGCGCAGCATCGCTTCCACACGTCGCTGCTGGCTGGGGGCTGGTCACTGGTCGCTGGTGAGATCTGCCTGTTTGACAGCTCACCAGCGTCCATTTAACGACGCAGCAGCGATCCTGATAAGGTCAGATCGTCATCGTGATCGCTGCTGCGTCGCTACGTGTGACCTAGGCATTAGTGTCTTGTGCCTTATAGTACAACCACAACCCACCACTGATTAGCAGGTTTCTGTCAATATACAGTGTACACAGAAAGCTGCCAATCAGAGGTGTGGGTGGCGTTATACACAGCTCAGCATTCAGAGCTCTGCTAGACCTGCAGTAGAGAAGCAGTAATTGCATCAAAATGACAGAATTTAGACAGGCAAGTGCTACATCGCTGGAATCAGCCTCTTATTCATGCTCCTCTCGGATTACAGAGCAAAATCTGCTGACAGAATTTTGAAGTTGAAAAAAAAATGTTTTTGTGGTTGACAATATGGTATCCAAAGATGTTTTTTGATTACTCCAGGCCGGGGCATGCATCAGCACCAAGCAGACGAGACAGATTCCATGGTCTCTAGAAAGAAAACTGTATAAACTTACTTTACACTGGTCCCAAAAGAATATACGCTCTTCTACCAGGGTTTTGTCTCTTCTCTCCCTTTTTTTTAATTCTAGATTGGAGGGTTGAATTAAATCTTCAGTAATGTGTGGCACCCCTGACCTGGTCAGGCACCACAGAGTATTGCACCCATGCGGGGACAATGCCTCCAGGTAATCTCCAAAGGCCAGGATGAGGTGCACACACAAACACATAGTGACCAGGTCTCCCACATCACTAGAGGGGACCCTTGGGTAGCCAGTAGGGGTTAACTTTCAATTCCCAGCAAGGGGTGTGCTCAGAGGCTGGTTGCTAGGAAGCAGAGCAGAGAGGAAGTGAGAGTGGTCTGGAGCTGGAGGTTGAGGTGTGTGGAAGGGAGCAGAGGGGCTCTCGTGTCAGACGGGTCCTGAGGAGTGCAGTAGCTGAAAGCGGGGGAGAAAGGGTACCGTGGGTCGGCCTGAAAGACATCCAGAGAGAGGGGTGGCTGAGTACGGAGATCCTGGTATCCGAGCACGCAAGGGGAAACAGATCCCCAGTACAGGCAGCAAATCATCCAGAGCTGCTTAACCTACAGGTGGGGGGTACTTTATGCCCTCACCACTACTACACAGAGCTCGAGCCAAGCAGCAATCACCAGGCCCATAAGGGGACAGGGCCAGAAGCCATCCCACCAAGGCCACGCTGCCGGCAGACGGGCCAGAGAGAGGGGAGCAGGGTAGTAACAGCTTCCCTGGAGGAGTCCTACCACGCTTCAAGCAAGGGATCCTCCCAAACAAAAAGAGTGCAAGGAGGGCGAGCGGACAGCTACCCTCAGAACGGCCTCCTGGAATTCCTGGTTCCACCTGGTTATCACAGTGTCGCCCGGGCATCTCACCGTGACCTCTAAACAGTGAGTAAACACGTTAAAAGACTTCTTGGACTGTGTTTGAGTCATTCTGCGACCTGTGGTCCCACCCACATACACAGGGACCTGGGGCTTGCCTTACTCTCAGGAGGCTATTACAACCTACTGCACCCACCATCAGCCCCAGGCATCCCTTAACCTGCAGTGGCGGTCCGCACTGACCGCAATTCTGAGAGTGGCGTCACGACGAATCCCAAAACGAAGGTTCCCTACCTGTGACCAGACCGTCCCATCCCGTGGAGTCCCTAAGGGTAATACACTGCTGCACCGCACCTGTAGGGCTTCACAAATGTATCGTAACATATCTGGATTTTTAAGATTCGTCTATTAAACAAGTGATAAAACTAAGTTAGTTGGGTATCCAACCTATGGGAAACCAACTGATATCAACACTATAAGGACCAGGTTTCTCTGGTGGTAGCTTGTCGCTCCTCCTGAGAAAGCAAGGATCACACCTGTTGAAGTTCAACACCTCCAGCCATTTTTCTCAACTTCTGTCACAAGATTGACTGGGGAAGATCCAGCATGAGGCCAAACACGCAACTTAACGGTGGGTAGCACCACAACAAACAAGGGGCACACTGGGGACACTTTAACAATGGTGGGCCCTACTGCTAGGGAGAGGGAAGCTAAACACCTCCTCCACTTACCTGCCGCTGTCCCCTACACTCCTAGCCAGTCCCTATACAGGTTTCTCACCTGTCACTGGGCCGTAACCTAAAGCCCTGAGAGACCCTACAATAGTCCTGGCTAGTGAGTGGATAGGTAAGGATCACTAGTCCCACCACTGCACTGAAACAACACACCAGGGAAGACAGACAGAGGGAAAACAACAACAAACTGCTGCATTCAGACCCAAGACTGCAGCCAACAAAGCAACTTCAAGAGAGGGCTCCACCTGCTCCTTTCACCTCAGGCCAAGCATCCAAATAAATAAGAATAACCGGCCCCCTCTACTGGTAGCAGATGGTATGTAAAGGGACTGGGAGTGGTCCCAAACCTGAAACACATGACTAGGAGTTAGAAGCTGCTCATTAACCCTATAACTGTCAAAGGAAAGGAAACACATTTTATATTGAGAGTCAATAATGTAAATGGCTCTCAAGTCCTGAATCTGTCACTAGTCTCTTAATGCAAAGAGATGACCGTGACAACATCTGTCATCAGTGGAAAGTCGGAACACATTAGTTGGAGTTTCCAAGCCCAGGTTGTGCCAACATTTATCTTATATGTATGACCACCTCTGACCAAACGTCATCTCTCAGAAGGATAATATTGACCATTAACAGCTAAAGGAACAAGCTCATTTAATTCTTCTTAATCTCTTTATGGAGAAAAATGAAGTGCACTCATTTTGATTTCTAGCCAAGATATTGGGTCTCTTCTTCTAGGTTACAGTGGGTGTCACAGGGATCAGATCTCAACCCCAGCCTAAGGGGCACTTTGCACACTGCAACATCGCAGGCCGATGCTGCGATGCCGAGTGCGATAGTCCCCGCCCCCGTCGCAGCAGCGATATGTGGTGATAGCTGCCATAGCGAACATTATCGCTACGCCAGCTTCACACACACACTCACCTGCCGTGCGACGTCCCTGTGGCCGGCGACCCGCCTCCTTGTTAAGGGGGCGGGTCGTGCGGCGTCACTGCGACGTCACACGGCAGGCGGCCAATCGCAGCGGAGGGGCGGAGATGAGCAGGATGTAAACATCCTGCCCACCTCCTTCCTTCCGCATATCCTACGGAAGCCGCGGTGACGCCGGTAGGAGATGTTCCTCGCTCCTGCGGCTTCACACACAGCGATGTGTGCTGCCGCAGGAGCGAGGAACAACATCGGACCGTCGCGTCAGCGTAATTATGAATTACGCCGACGCTGCACCGATGATACGATTACGACGCTTTTGCGCTCGTTAATCGTATCATCTAGGCTTTACACACTGCGATGTCGCATGCGATGCCGGATGTGCGTCACTTTCAATTTGACCCCACCGACATCGCACCTGCGATGTCGCAGTGTGCAAAGTGCCCCTAACTGTCTGAAATGGGGTTGTTTGGGGTCAACCTCTGTTATGTCTCACCTTGAGAGGGGAATTCTCAAAGCTCTTGGTCCATATAAACACTTCTAATGCAGCATGGACAAGTGACGCTGGTTCTAGAAGGCAATCTAGTTGGAACACTGGTGGCAGATGTCCCAGGGGTGAAGAAGAGCAACTTGTGTCGCTAAGCTGAAGCAAAGGTAGCAGATCTGGATTAGAAACTTAATAGAGCTGATTCACTGATGAAGAACCAGTGTAGTAGAGCTAAGTTTGGACCAGAAGCTCAATGTTGTAGAGCTGACAAAGGGTATAGCACAGTTGACTCAGCGAAGACTGAAGTAGAAGCATTAAAACCATGGAAATCAAAGTCAAAGTAATGAGAAGGTTCCTAGTACCTTGTAGAAGCCTGTTATGCTCGTGAAGCGAGCACGGTATTAGTGGGTCCACTGACAGAAAGTACCATTCACTTGACTGGAGGAGTGAACTGGACTGGCTGCCGAGTCTTCACTACTGCCACTGAAGGTGGCAATAGGTACACATGCTGGTAAGCAGCTGGCAGAGGGCAGCCCCAGAGGGTCTACAGTACCTTGGTAGCTGGCGCCACAACAGCAGCAGCGGCTGGGATCGTGGATTCGGCCGGTATGGATAGATGGATATGGAAGCAGCGGCTGATGAGGACCCTTGAAGCAACGTGTATCGTGGTATGCGGCTGGAGTGTATGCTTACAGCAAGATACTGATGATGCACTGAAATACAGAGATAAATCAGCAGCAGAACACAGCACAAATACAGCAGCAGGACAATGAGACCTGAGAACTAGCAATGTAAGGATGTTGTTGCCCAGGCACCTTCCGTAAGGGGAAGGTGCCTTAAATATCTGAAATCTCTCATCTGTACTGAGAGGCACTTCCGGGTCAGGGTGTTGTGGCACTTTAAGAAAAGAGGTGTGGCCGTGCACACACTCAACAGGCATTTCCAGGAGGTCTCTGTGTTGTGTGTGTGCCGCCCCTAGGCAGGCGAGCTGCTCGGATCCGGGATTACTGTGGCTCGAGGGTCCCAGGATCTGGAGTTTAGCGGACACTTGATGAAGGGTGGTATTTACAAGGGAGAAGTGTTCGTGACACCACCTGCGGGTTGCGGTAACGAGTATACTGCCGCTGCTTTGTAAGGGGGCCGGGGCTGATGGAATGGAGCAGCTAGATATGAGTCCCTGCGCAGGTAGGGAAGGCCCCGTTGCCCTTGTGGTGTTGGATGAGGTGGATAGTACAGGAACAGTCTATGAGACCACTTGGTGTTGGATGAGGTGCACAATGCAGGAAACAGGGACACACACTGCTGGTTATCGTGGTGCTGGATAAGGGTTGCAGAAAGGAGACACACGCTGATGGTAAACAAAGTCTCTACTCACGATTGTAGCAGGGGACAGCCGGTTCAGGCCCCGGGTACTGTCAGTGTCACTTGGTGATCAAGGTGTAGGTAATGGGCCCCGTGGTATGAAACATTTGGGGCCAGTCCACTGGTGAACAGTGGCCACTTCTTGTCTCTAGAACTGGCAGATCAGACCCTTCTGTTTTGTCCTCTGTCTAAGGACAAAACAGAAGGTCTGCTGTAGTCCTGGATTGTTAGTTGGTCAGGGGGGTCTATACAGGCTCCCTCCCTGGTCTAGGGCCTTGTGCCCCCTCGTGCCCGGCCCCAGTCAAGTCCAGTGCACCGTCTTGAAGTCCACTGCCTCTCCTAGGCAGTGTCCTTGGAAAACCTTAGGTCAGCTTCCCCGATCCTGGGAACCGTTGCCTACACCACTGGGTCACCGCTACACACCCAGCTGGCAGGTTCTCCTCTTAGCTCCCCGCTCCTGGGAGCTCTGCACTCCACTTCCAGCTCCTCTCCCTTTGGTGCCCTACACTCCACTGACTTGTCCCCACCCACCAGTCTGTCTAGTCACCCCCGGGCTGGCCCTGGGACATTGGACCCTCCCCCCGGTCTGTGACCGTCAGGCACTGGTGTGGGTGGTAGCTGGGATTTTCTGTGTCATGGTGGTAGTGGCACTGAGTTCCCTGGGACCTTGGGGGTAGGCCCTGCACCCTAGGAAAGGATGCAGTTCCCTGTAGTACCCTGGAACCTTCAGGGGTGCTATATGTGCAGACTCCAGGAGACAGCAGCATGAACCAAGGATGGGGCGGCCACCTCAGGACGGCTGGGCCGGTGAGAAAACTGACCTTCCTGCCGGGGAAGGGGATATGACAGCACGGGGACATGGGCATTACACAGTTGAACACCAACTATTGGAATACTCAGGCGGCATTCCTTCACATGAATCACAATACATGGCCCAGGAGGGTGACATCACAAGAAAAGGTTGGGCTGCCAGGAGGAGTAGGGAGTCCCAGCAGCGGAGTGACAGAGGAGAGGTAAAAACTTCCAAAATTATACTCTGAGAATGATTACACTAATGATAGTGGAAAATAAAATCCTGTTCCAAATGTGTATTTTAAGGTCTTTTGTAAAGTATAATTAATTCCAAGAAAGCAGTTTAATTAGCACCATCAGAATTACCCGAAAACCACACTTCTAAAACTCAGGAAAGTTTTCCCAAAACAACAACAATAAAAAGTTTTGAACATAAGATAATAAAGTTGAAAAACATTATCTAAGAGTAACTTAGAGAAAGGAGAACATTTCAATGTTTCTCATCGGCTTCCCACAGTCACCAACTGCTATAGGTGATTTTTCCATTATTAAATCATCCACTGTACAGTTTACACATATATGACATGACTGTGCTATAGACACTGCATTCTCCAAATGTATTAACTCATTCTTTGCAAGTCACAGCTATCAGGAGCCTCCAGCCGGCAGGGGTGAGACTCTTAATCTTTTGATCCTCAAATGTGTCCCTTGCTTTGAAGATATTACATCTCCTTAAACCTTTCAAGATGCTCAGCATGATCTATTAGTTGTGACACTTATAAGGACATCCCACTTAGGGCAGCCTAAAGATAACTTTATCTGGGGCAGCCTTTTCCCAACTGTCTCTATGTCATGGAAGAACCAAAGGTGGCCATCTCATCCAAGGAACAGTGCTTTTTCCTGAGATACTCAAACATCTAGACAATGGGTTGTAAACAGAGATGATTGAATACCTCAAATATTCGGCTTCGCGAATATTTGCCGAATAGTTCACCGCTATTCGACTATTCAAGAATATTCGATGCGCAATATAAGTCTATGGGAAACCCAAATAATAACTATTCGGAAGTATTCGGGCTTCCCATAGACTTACATTGCACATCGAATATTCGCATAGCGGCCACCTATTCATTGGATATTCGCAAAGCCAAATATTTGAGGTATTCGATCATCCCTAGATATAAACTCTTTTTGTTGGATAGGAGAGCCATTGTTGCATAGAAGAGCTGAGCAATAGGCTATGTTGCCATGAAAAAATGGTATTGTGGTTCGGAAAACTATTTACCAATTGTGCTACCATTAGTGATGATTTTTGTGGTGGCACGATTGATCAAGATCAACCATCACTGGTCTTCTTCGTTTACAATGGCCAACTATTGTGGTAATGCATGAAGCGCGGTTTGCAAAAAGGAGCATTAAGAATCAAACTACACTTCTCCCGATCCACAAGAAAAAGAAGAGTCCATCATGAGTAAGTTCATTTCCACTTCTTTATTGAATAAAAAGTCAACGCCTTTCAAGGTCTTCAAGTCAACGCCTATCAAGGTCTTTAAGTCAAAGCCTACCAAGGTCTTCATCAGGACAACATATCATCAGTCCTGGTGGATGAAGAAGAGGTTGATCTGACCTTGGAACAAAACAAATTTTTATTCAATAAAGAAGTAGAAGTGGACATATCCATCATGGAGTCTTCTTTTCGTAGATCAGGAGAAGCGTGGTATCCCTGACCCTCTTGTCATGGTCGTCTCTTTATCTTTGAAGACTAGTGAGGTTCAGGAAGAGTCACTCATTAATATCTAAGGCTCTATATTTATACGTAGTTTCAATTCCTTTGGGGTCTAAGGAGTTAAAGTCAGTTTTGTTGCCAGCAGCCCCCAGCAGAGCATTTCATTGGAGCTCCTTTGTAGCCACGTCCCTTCAGGTTTAAGTAGTAGTGTTTTCTTAGCAGTCCTTGCTGATGACATTGCCATTGTACTCTGGCCGCCTTGGTGGAAGGTCTTGTGAAGGAGTGTTCCAGAAGTCTAACTTTATCCTTTTTGCTGCTGGTTTCCTCTGCTTGTCTTACCTTTCCTTGTGTAATATTAGTGCAGGGGTGGGACTAGTGATCTTCACCTACCAACGCACTAGCCAGAACAACTACAAGGTTTCACAGGTCTCAGGTTCCTGGTTAGGAAGAGTTGAGGAGACTGTATAGAGCCTGTCTAGGAGAGGAACAGCTGCAAGTGAGGATAGGAAGTGTCCCATCTACCCCTCTCACTAGAGCTAGGGCCGCACGTTATTGTGTTCCCAGTGTTCTCCCTTACTTGTATTGTTTGTTGTTTTTTTGTCATGCGTCAGGGTTCCTGTAGATCTGAACGCACATGCCATACTTGTCATAACTAGCAGCGCGATACCTCCTTTTTGCAAAACTCACCTTGGTGCATTGTACCAGCAGGCCTATGTAAGATTCAGCAATAGCGTTTACCAGTAGCAACTCCCTTGGTGCAATACTCAGCCATCATGGTGTTGTGTTTTGAACACAACAAAATAAAATGAATCTTAACAGAATGGGGAAACAAGTTCTGACTGATAATTTGTAACATGGGGTGAACAGCTATTCACAGATACTGGGTAGTTATAAGACCTCTCATCAGAGCCGCCGGCTGAGAGGCACTATGTATCAGAAAGACCCAGCAACACTGATGAGTTGTCTCATTACGCGGTGTCTGTGAAAAGCTGTAGTGTACAGCATTCATGGATCGTGGACTATGACGAAGTTCGTGGGCACATTTTTGATAATATTGATGAATGAGGGATAGTGTGGGGGAGCCTTCATTCAAATAAATGAGTTTAATGCCAGCTAATATTACACAGCTGACATCAACCCCCAAAAATGTTACCCCAATTGCCACTGCACCAGGGCAATTAGGAAGAGCCGGGGTGAAGTGCCAGAATTGATGCATCCAATAGATGCGTCAATTCTGGAGCAGATACGGGCTGGTAATTTTCGCCTAGGAGAGGCCAAATAACTAAAGACCTTACCAGCCTGATTATACCAGCCCCCGCTGTCTGCTTTACCTTGGCTGGTTATCAAATTAGGGGGGGACCTCACATCATTTTTTTTAAAGGAATCATTTATCTATTTAATTTCCAGCAGCGACCTGGGAGTCCAAACGTCTTCCTCATGCTGTTTCCATCCATTTCAATGATTTTTCTAACTTCCCAGCCCTCTTGGAGGGATTATAGAAAAATGCTCGAGTAGCTCGTTGACGTCCATTACACTCATTACTCAATGGAGCCAATCTGAGTGTCTAATTTGGCTCGATTTGAGTAACGAGCACGCGAGTATTTTAGTTCTTGCTCATCCCTAGTAGGTAGCACCTATTGATAGATCAGAGTTTCTCCAACTTTTTCAATTGGGTGGTCACCAGATGGACCAAAATAGTTTGAGCGTATCCTCACATGTAGTGGACGTCCATGCTAAAATAAAAAAAAAAAATCTTTCAGTTCTCCTTTTTGCATCTTTTCAAACTAATATAACTTTCAAAAAGTACAAAATAAGATAATTATATTTCCAAATTGTAGAAAACAGTTTGCTAACAGTGCCTCGCCAATAACAAGGGGGTGCCACAGTTTGAGAATCGTGAATATCACAGCTTCTCTTTCCCTGCACAATGATTTTTGCACAGAGCACATCTGCAGATAATCTCCAGACACATGTCCATCTTCAGACACCAAAGGTCCATGTGGCTTCTATAAAGCAAATCTCTAAACTGCCAACAAACACAGTAGCAGCTCAAAGACCTTAATTTTGAGGCAAAAATAAAATAGAAATGTTTTAGCAGGGTTTTACACTTACACCCATTAGTGCCTTTCATGTGGCACTAGAGGGTGTTTTTAGGCTGATTTAATTTAATAGATAAAAAATAATAAAGAAAAAATGGAGTGCGGTCCCCCTATTTTTGATAACCAGCCAAGATCAAGCAGACAGCTGGGGGCTGGTATTATCAGGCTGGGAGGGTCCATTTACCAGACTAAGAATACCAGGCCCAGAATTGGCACATCCATTAGTAATGAGACTGTCTGATAAATGCCTATCAATAACTATCCCCTGGGCTTGACATCAGCTGATAATTCACAGCTGACATCAAGCCCCCAAAATTTTACCGCACCAGGACAATTGAGAAGAGCAGGACAAAGCTCCAGAATTGGCACATCTAATGTGATGTGCCACTTCTGGAGCGGTTGCAAGCTGCTATTTTTAGGCTGGGAAGGGGCCAAAATAACCATGGACCTTCCCGGCCTCATAAAACCAGCCTTCAGCTGTCTGCTTTACTATGGTTATCAAAAATGAAGGAGATCCCAAGCTAGGTGGGACTGCAGGAAAAAAATGCTCCAGTTCACCATAGACTTCCATTATATTCATTATCTAGAATCAATCGGGTCCAACTGTTGGATCCGTTCGATTCAAGTAACAAGCATTTGAGCACTTTAGTGCTCGCTCATCACTAATCTTCATCTTAAATTTGAAGGTAAAATTGAATCTGGTTAGAAAATTAATTATGTTTCTCTAATTTTAATTAAAAATAACTAGGACTCATTGCCTTTCAAACCTGCCGACAGATTCCCTTTAAGATGACCATTGTTATTAAGATATCCCTGTGATACGCATTTTATCTTGTAAATAATGGGATAAACAAAATACCAAAAAAAACCCCAAAGAAATACAAAAGTGCAAATAATCAAATAGAACAGGGAGAATTTCCCTTTTTTTGCAGTGGGGCCTGCAGAGGGGCAACCCCCATGCTCATCAAAACAGAAAGACAATTCCTCTTCTGCAAGAAAACGGACTTTAAGCAAAACAAAAAGAAAAACAAACACCCTTAGGTGTAGATCAAGCAATAAACCAAATAACTTGAAACTTATCTGGAATGGGACAGGCACAGGATAAATGGAAAGACAACTCTAAGCCAATTCAGAGACTGAGGAACAACATCTATAACTGTCTCCAGCCAGTAGACACTGCTCTTCTTATAACCCAGGCGGATCAGCAATTGGGCTTCCCAAACTCCCAATTAACTCCCACACCTATTGAGGCACAGTCAGCTTCTTTCCCAGTCCTGACCACCAGAGGGAGCTCCAAACCATCACCCCCTCGGATGACATTCACAACAGGTTTGTGTGTCTCTGAAATGAAAGTCCATTGACACCTTTTATATCTTTTATCTGTTGCTGCATTCCTGAGAGTTTTCATTCATATGCAAATGAGGAATAAAGTGCTCTGGGCACTATGTGAACTTCTACATTCTCAGATTGATTCCCTGCTCAGCACTAGCCTCTTTAGCTGGATTGATAGCTCAGTGTCGGATTTCCTTGCCTGCCCCATGACGAAAACAGACAGTGAGATATTAATCACACTAAAGAGGCTAATTGTGGGTGGAGAACCAACTTGGGGAGGCAGAGGATTGGGAAGTGCCATGTCACTTTCAGAGCACTTAATTATTAAATTGATTGGGAATGAAAACACTTATTACCTGGAAATGCAGCAACAGATACAATATATGAAGGTGTCAATAGATTTTTTTTTATAGTTTAGGGGAATTGATCTTACCTACAGATTCCCTTTAAATCATTACCATTATAATTACATCAAGGCCAGGTTTAGGTGGAGGTGAGATTTTATGTGAGGTTTGGGCTTTTCGATGAGTGTCTTTGGAATCAGTTAAGAACATTTTAAAAAGTAGGATGGATTGAAGAACCGCTAGTATCACTGATGATACATAGGGACCATAGGTCATCACGACAGTGCTGCTGTAATGCTCGTAGATGGTGTAGGAGCAGCGAGCGGGATTAGTGGACCCACTGTACCACAGGGAGACCCGGCTTACCCTTTAGTGGGAGGGGCTTAACTAAGTGCCCACTGTGAGGTGGACGCTAGGTACCACTCCCAGGGCAGTGACCGGGACTTTGGTAGCTGACCCCCAGGACAAGTGATGGACTCAGCTACAGGAAGGATGACTGAGGCAGGGTGGACAGGTGGGTACGGACAGGAATAGGAATAGTGGGCACGGCAGGGACAGGTAGTTATGGGAAGGAAGACTTAGGTACAGGTAATGGGCACAATGATAATGGGACCTGACATCTAACTAGACAGCCTGGACACTGACTAACTCAAGGTGTTGCGTAGGCACCTCCCCTAATGGGAGGGTGCCTTAAATACATAGTGCCTCTCAGCCATAGGCTACAGCTGTAATGAAAACTCCTACTTTATTCTCTTATGTTAGTTTTAGCCTAAAAAATATCAAATTACAAAAATTTAGAGAAACAGTAAAGAGGACGACACATAAGTGTAGTCATGATCCTGCATTCACAAGATAAGACGTAGGAGGCCACATTTCTGATTTTGGTGGTGGATCAGAGTACACACCTGCGAGCTACATCTGGGCTTTAAAACATCGGAGCCAAACATGATGTTATTATCTAAGCGGAAGTAAGCAAGACTTGATAGAAAAATATATAGCAGACAATCTCAGGCTTTTATTTCCTTTACCGCAGTCTCCTTGGAGCTATTTAATTGGAAACACATAAGAAAATATGTAACAAAAGTAAGTGAATGCTTGAGAAAGTGAGATTTGGGCTGATACGCAGCATTATACTGACCGAGCGTCCAGATGCTCAGAGCAAACAACAAGACGACCAGTTGTTCCTGGTTGCCTTACTCTGCCTAATTGATTTGCGTCTTACATGTAGGTAGCGCACATCTGGAGAACACATTATTGTACACACACAATACCCCCGAGTACTAGAACCCACCATGGAATTGGTCTGTGATGACATTTTCCTGCTGATTAATATCCTTTACTTTGAGGGGAATCATATATCCATGAGCGACGCTTGTTTGTGCTGTTTGCCTTATGGGTTGTTTAGATATACTCCACAACAATGCAACCTATAAATGGGAACATATCATTAGAAGATTATCTATTGTTTAAATCAAGTTTCTTTTTATTAAATTCATTTTTTTAAATGTTTGAATATATATCTTAATATTTTTTTAATATATATATATATATATATACACATATATAAAATATTAAAATATTAAGATATATATATTAAAACATTTTAAAAAATGAATGTGCATATCTATCTATCTATATATATGTGTATATATATATATATATATATATATATATATATATATATATATATATATATGTGTATATATATATATATATATATATATATATATATATATATATATATATATATATATATATATATATATAAAAATATATATACATATTATTTTTTTTTTTTTAAATCTTCCAATTCTCACTGGCCACCAGGATTAAGTTTCTGGTGGGCGTAAGAACATTAGCAGCAAAAGACTGCACTTGTATATATAGTATATATAAAAGCTTTCTTAGCTTCTAGTCGGAGCATGTTTGAATCTAGGCAAAGATCAACATTAAGGGAGGAGGAGGAGGTGAGCTGTGACATCTCTTCTTGTGAATCATGCATCCTGTGTTGTCTATTATATATAGCACTGTTATTAGTCATTGTATAGGAGGAGGAGATGAGCTGCGTGTGTCATCTATCATCCATTCATCATCTATCATCCATCCATCATCTATAATCCATTCATTATCTAGCATTCATCCATCATTCATCCATCATCTATCATCCATTCATCTATCATCCAACCATCATCTATCATCCATTCATTATCTATCATTCATCCATCATCTATCATCCATTCATCATACATCATCCATACATCATATATCATCCATCCATCATCTATCATCCATTTATTATCTATCATTCATCCATCTATCATACATTCATCATCTATCATCCATACATCATATACTGTATCTTCCATCCATCATCTATCATCCATTCACTATCTATCATCCATTTATCATCTATCATCCATTCATCATCAATCATCCATTCATTATCTAGCATTCATCTATCTATCATCCATCATCTATTATCTATCATCCATTCACTATCTATCATTCATCCATTCATCTATCATCCATCATTTATCATCCATCCATCATCTATCATCCATTCATTATCTATCATTCATCCATCTATCATTCATCCATCATCTATCATCCATTCATTAGCTATCATCCATTCACTATCATTCATCCATTCATCTATCATCCATCATTTATCATCCATCCATCATCCATCCATCATCTATCATCCATTCATTATCTATAATCCATCCATCCATCCATCATCCATCTATCATTTATCCATTCATCTATCATCCATCCATCATTTATCATCCATCATTTACCATCCATCCATCCATCAGCTATCATCCATTGATTTATCATCCATCCATCATCTATAATCCATCATCTATCATCATCCATCCCTCCATGCATCCATCATTTGTTGTTGATTACTATTCCTGTGACACATGTAGTGAGGCTGAGGTCTCGGCTGCGCTGTCTTGCTTACGCCATCACTTTCTTTGTCTGAGCATGTTTCTTTAGGCTCTTTATCTCCTAGGATCAGCTTCTTTTATTGAGCTCGCACATTCCACATTGAACAGGTACTTATCTCGATTTCTTATTTTTCATTGCAAAAGCAAATAATAATAAATGTACATATAATTGCTTTGTTGGTTTTTCATCATATTCTAATTTTTTGTACTTTGTATTCTCTGACTGTATTTTAAGTAAAAGAAATCTGTCACCGGGCTTCTGTCATCTAACCTGAGAGCAGCATAATGTAAAGACAGAGATCCTGATTCCAGCCATTGGTCACTTACCGGGCTACTTGCTGTAATTTTGATAAAACCGCAGTTTTCTCTGCAGGAGATTATCACTAGAGGACTAGTAAACCTGATGTTGTCCTCCGTATTCATGAGCTCTGTGTAACCCCGCCCCACCACTGATTTGCTGCTTTCTGCCTATGCACAGTGCATACAGGAAGTAGCCAATAAGTAACACACTAGTGCAGATCCCTTCCAGGTAAGGATTTTGATTATTATTTTTTACATATTTATTAGGCTTTGGGGTCTGGAGACCATACTAAGGAACATTAAATTTGCAGGGAATATCTTGCACCATAGCCTTTTGGGTTTTTATTTACCATGATCACTATATGGTAAAAATGACCTGACAATGTTATTCTCCAGGTCGGTACGAGTTTGTAGATACCAAACATGTATAGTTTCCTTGCAATTTAAATAGTAAAAAAAAATCAGAAATTTGTAAAAAAAAAATAAAAAAATAAAAAACTTTCATTTTCCCCCTGATATCTGGGGCTCAGTGACAACTTATTCTTTTGCATTTTGAGCTGATGTTTTACTATTACCATTGTTTGGTAGATACAATGTTTTGATCGCCTCTTATTGCATTTTATTGTAATGTTGCGTCGACCAAAAAAACTAATTCTGGCATTTTACTTTTTTTTTTTTTTTTTGCTACGGTGTTTACCTAGCAGATGAATTTGTTTTATATTTTGATAGATGGGACATTTTAGAATGCAGTGATACCAAACGTGTTTTTTTATTGTTTTATTTTCAATGGAGCAAAAGAGGCGTGATTTAAACTTTTGTGTTTTTTTTAAATTTTTTTTCCATATTTTTAAAAACTTTTTTTCTCACCTTTTTTGTATTTACTAATCCTTTCAGGAAATATGAAGCTCTGATCAGAATATCAGCATCAGCACCGCTCTATATAGCTCTAATCACGGTCTCCTATGAGTGGCGACTCGCAGATCAAGCATGGCATTCACTACTGCGGGACAGGGGTGACCCTTTTTCCTGCCTTCCACTAGAGTCTTTCCTAGAGTGACCCTGAGGGTCCTGTTGAATGATAGACGTCGCCACAGACACCCATTTTCTTCAGCCTCAGGTATCTAACTAACTTGCACACTTCTCACTATACCTCCCACAGATACAGCTTTTTGTACTATCTACTTCCTACTGGATGGAGTCAGGCTGTACCCTGCAGCTGGCTCTTCCCATTGTGGGCTTCCCACAGCACTTAACTATTTATTATCTCACTGTCTCTGTCACTAGGCAGCACTTAACCGCTTTACCAGGGAGCGGTACCTAAACTGGCCACTAGATGGCCACATTTACACATTTTGCATAAATGCATTGCCATTAGTGTAGGCAATGTGTTTATGAATCATGTGTAAATGTGGCCATCTTGTGGCCAGTTTAGGTACTGCTCCTTGGTAAAGAGACTAGGTGCTGCCTAGCGACAGGGACGGTGAGACACAATTCACATTATTATAACAAAATGGCGATCTATGTCTTCAGGGCCGGGGCACATGGGCCTGGCACCCTCTAACCGGTGTGTGAATCTGCATAAAAGCACGGGATATGACATACGATAAATCAAAGGTCATGAAGTCTATGGAAAGCAGATCCATTATACAGCTATCCATTATCTTTCATAAAAAGCATCCTTTACAAGCGGCTGGCTAATCAATGGATCCATTTTCCATAGACTTCAATGTTAAAAAAAAATAGAACCAGCTGAAATCTATAAAACTTTTTTGGCAATGGATTGCTGCTGGATCCATTCTAACTAGTGATGGGCGGACCCGGACTGTAAAAGTCAGGATCCACACTGGTTCAAAAAAACCTAAACACCCCAAGCCCAAAGTTCTCAGGGAACTCCAGGTAACGATCTGGGTCCGGTCACTGCAGGCTGCTATTTTTAGGCTGGGGGGCCCAATAAGCAGGGGCCTCTCCCCAGCCTGAGAATACGAACCTCTAGCTTTCAGGTTTTATCATAGATAGGTATTAAAACTGGGGGGGGGGAACCAAATGCAAGTTTTTTAAATTACTTATTTAAATAATATTTAAAAAAAAAAAAGCTCTTATTTTGATACAGAGCCAAGATAAGTGCACAGCTGGGGACTGCAGCCTGTAGCCGTATGCTTTATCTGTGCTGGGGATCATAACATGGGGGACGGACCCAACGCCAATCACACAGGATCGGGGAAAGTCTCTCTGCAACCAATCAGAGACACTGGGACTGCCTGTGGGTGGGAGAAACAGTGAATATGTATGAAGGATAATGTCACGCTCCCTGGGTCCTCTGCTCCGCTCCCCGGTCACCTGCCACGCTCCCCGCTCTCCAGCCTCCATTGGCCGCGCTTCCCAGGCCTCCTGGTCCCCGCTCCCGGCGCCCGTCAGCTTCCCAGCCCCTGGCCGGATCTGCTGCTTCCTCCTCTCAGCTTCCTGCCCTGGCTTCTGGCACCCGAGCCGCGCGCATGCGCATTAGGGCGCGCGGTCACTGACCCTTTTCTTAAAGGGCCAGTGTCCACTGACAGGAAATGATGCACACAGGTACAGGGTATAAAGGGGATTAATGTCCAAGGGGGCGGGGCCTGTTCTTCGTGTTTCCCAAGCTAGGAGTCAGGTCTCCTTGTGTTCCTGTGAGATACTTACCTCTCACTCTTTTAGAGCCGATCCTGCATTGCCATCCGGTCCTGCTGTATCTCAAACCCCGAACGCTGCCTATCTACCATCCTGACAGTCCGTACCATCCCGGTTCCCTGCGGTGACCCGCCATCTCGCTCCAACGGTTCCGGACCCCGCCTGACATCATCCCGGCTTCCGAACCTGAGCTCCGTCACCCGGACCACCATCAGTGACCCCGTGGTCCCAGGGACTTCTCCATTGTGTTCTAAGTGCACGGACTGTTTTGCTACCTAAAGTGCTTCGGCTACCGGACTCCGTTCCCTCTTCGGGGAGTTCGGTCCAGTGGATCCACCTCCCGGGTCTGCCCATCCATCTGGCCCTAACAGATAATGAGCAGCCCTGGAAGTAGATTTAGAGCTGTGCGTGGATTTGCTATACATAACACGCTTGCTCCAATCCCCCTATCCCTTCTATCACCATTATAAAGAGCCAGTGTCTGGTCCCCATAGATTTATATGGGGACCGGTGTCCGGCCAGATATCCGGGATCAATCTATAGACTTATATGGGGACCGGTGTCTGGCCAAATATCCGGGATCAATCTGTGCCGCCCCAGCGACAGCAGCCGGGATGCTTGGATCCGGATCCGCGGTGGCTTGAGGGGTCTCCGGACATGGGGGTCGTGCGGCTCCTTAAACGAAGGGGGTTATTTACAGGGGATGTGTTAGAGTTCGTGACACCACCCGTGGGTTGTGGTAATTTGGGGAGTTCCACCGCTGCAGTTGGGAGTATCCGGGGCGATAGAATGGGGCAGCCAGATGTTAGGACCCTCCACGGGTAGGGGGGATGCCCCAGGACTCGGTGATGGCGTTGGGGGGATGCCGTGGGGAGCACAGGGGGCACTCTCGTACTCACTCAGTCCATAAAGCTGACACCGACAACTGGATAAATCAAAGTTCTGGACACCGCTGCCGCTGAGGGGAGCTAGCTCGAGTCTCGTCCCCGATGGTGTTGCCTGTTGATCTGTGACCTGCCTCCTGGCACTAAGTTACTTCTCTGTTGGTCCCGGTAGTGTAGAACTAGCCAGGTCCCGCTCCCCACTATGGCTAACTGTGGGAACTTGCTCTCAGGGTTCATGCTTGGGATTTTCTGGACCGTATTTGTGGAAAGTCCTATCCCTCTCTTTGCGCTAATACCCCAATTTTGGAGCGGGTGTAGAGTGTATCTTGAAGGCTCCGTTCTTGTCGGGTCAATTTTCAGGTTGCCTGGAGCTACTCCCTGACCTAGGGTCTACGTACCCCGTCATGCCCTCGTCCCAGCCTGGTGATGGTGCAAGGCTGCCGGCTGTCCTCCTTAACAGTTCCGTGCCCCTTGCCACGATTCCCTGTGACTAGGGTTCCAGCTCCTACTAGGTCCAGACCACCATCTGTCACCTAGTTACTTCCAAGGAGCCCGGATCCTGACCTCCTCTCTCCTTCACTTCCAACACTACACTCCTCTATTCCTGACACTCCTGACCTCCCCTTAACCAACCCAACAAGTGGGCGACCCTATTCCACTCAGGTCGTCCACTGGAGTGTCTGGTGGGTGTGGTGCAGAGTGTACCTAGGACTTTGATTGACTGCTGTTGGTAACAACGTTGGTTGGGGACCCGTAACCAAGGAGGATGTGGATATTGCACAGAAGGGCAGATTGCACGATACCCTGTGACCGCCTGATAGGCCAGGGCGTTACACATCTATATACTTATATGGGGACCTGATCAGATATCCGGGATCAATTTCGGGCCTGAATCGGGTTGTTTTTTTTAACCACCGATCCCGGGTATTTGCGAGTCTGCCCATAACTAGCTCTAATGGATGATTACTGGACGTGTCAACTTGGCGTTAGAGAACTCCCTAAATTTGATTGATACATAACTAAAACGTTTCGATGGAGAAACATATGGCCAACTTTCAAGAAGAAGTTCAGCTCTATATACTGTAGGTTCCACATCAGTCGAGTCAACCTTAAAATACAAAGCATCTTGCGCTCAACAATTCCTCCTCCTCCATGTTATGACGGATAATTAATCCTCCTCTGGGTCAGGATTTTTTCTTTCTTTCTATCAATTAAGGGGGAGGTTTAAACTGCGAATCTGGAATTCATTAACCCCCAGAGGACATATACACACAGCTAAAGACACAGACATACACCCAGCTAGGTCTATGCATTATTATTGGTTTGGAGACAGGAAGCAGAGACGCAGCTGTTTATACTCCAGATTCCAGGAGACATCTGGCCGGGGACTGAGCGCGGAGAAGGGTTTCATAGGAGGCCACCACCACTGCTCCGGTTCAACGAAACGTGTTGCAATGCCTTGTCCAAAAGACCCCTGTGACCTTCAATCCCCAGAGCTCCAAAGCACAGGAAACCATATATATATATATATATATATACTGTTGATAAATACTGTTATTTATGTTCATGTTGTTTCGAATTCTTGCTACATTCTATATTTTCCTTTTCGAAACTTCTCCTCTAAAAGTCAATGTTTATCATAATCGACGTATTCGGAATTGTCAGTGACGGACACAAAATTCACATGAATACATAGTTCACTCCACTCCCTGTTTTGTATCTGGATTATTTAGGTTTTTTCCCCATCATATTCCCCAGGGGGATTATTAGTTATTCTTGGGGAGGGGATTATATCCCGGCTTTCTTTTTATAAGATGCATAATTTGGAAGGATTCATTGGATTGTTATATGTTAAAGGAAAAAAAAAGAATTCAAAGGCAGAGGTCAGATTACTAGATTATTTTTTTCTTCATCATTTTTTGTTGTTGTTGCCAGGTCAAGATTTTTTTCCCATTGCTTCCCTTCACACGGCCATTAAATTTAGCAAATATTCCCATATCAAGAGGTGACGGCATATCATTAGGATATACTATGACATAAAGATAGCAGCGTAACTAGAGTCTGATGGACCCCGATGCAACGTTTGAGCCTGGCCCTCCCACATGTTGGTCAGATGTATGGGCTGATGTAGCGTTCTAAATCCTATAAAGGCATACAAGTGCCTCCCCCCCCCCCGTTTCATTGTGTAGTACTGGCCATTATCCTGTACTAATGTACCCGATCCTGTGCCACTTCCTGGTAAATATGTCCCCCATCCTGGTGTAGGACCTCATCATGGCTATAACCTGGAATATATGGCCCCGTCCTTGAATATATGCCCCCATCCTGGTATATATGTCCCCATCATGGTCCATCCTTTTATATATGGCCTCATCCTGGTATATGTGTCTCCATCATAGCCCCATCCTGGTATATGTCCCCATCATGACCACATCCTGTGCATGACCCCATCATGGCTATATCCTGGTATATATGTCCTCATTGAGGCCCATACTGGTATATATTCACATCGTGGCCCACCCTGGTATATATGTCCCCATCATGGCCCCATTCTGATATAAATGTCCCCATCCTGGTGTAACTGTCCCCATAATGGCCCCGTCCTGGTATACATTTCCCCATATTGACTCCATCCTGGTATATATGTCCTCATAATTTCCCCATCCTTGTAAACGTCCCCATTATAGGCTCATCCTGGTATACATGTCCCCATGATGGCCCCATCCTGGTATACATGTCCCCATAATGGCCCCAGCCAGTTTTATGTTCCCATCCTTGCCACATCCTGGTACATATTATGTTCCTGGATGCTGTACACAGTAAAAAAAATAAACAATGATACTCACCTTCTCCCGCCTGCACTAGTGCCCTTCTCCGATTATGGCATGTCACATCGTCACTGTCATACACGGCGCACCCACTTACAGCACAGTCAGCTGCCGGGTGTCAGCATATTCTCTGCTCCCCATGCCCTGGATTATGGGCATGGGGAGCAGTGAATATTCATAGCCTTAATCAGTGTCCGGCACATCGCAGTGCAGGGTCCCAACAGGTCCCTGTGATGCGATGTATTTCAGCTGATGCGCCCCCTTGGATGCATATCCAGCTGAAACAGGCTCTAATTACTCAGAAAACTTTGCATAAATACTCTATGTGCAAAACGTTAGGGTATGTGCCCATGCTGAGTTTTTGGATGCAGAAATATTCCGCACCAAAATCTGCACCTTGTGGCAGAAAAATGCACTAAAACTGCATGCATTTTTGGTGTATTTTTAGTGCGTTTTTGTGCCAAAGTTTTTTTAGTGAAATCAATGTCTAGAAGGGCTAAAAAGCGCAGTAAAAAAACCCGCAACAATTGACACGCTGCTTCTTTTTTCTGTACCCAAAACTGCAAGGAAAAAACAAGCAATGTGCGCACAGCATGCGTTTTTGTCACAAAATTGCAACAAAAAACGTTGCAAAAATACATAAAAATGTAGCGCACGCACCAGGCCTTACTCAAAGTTTTGAGATTTTGAGGAGGATTTGGAGCTTTTCCACACTTTTTCTGCTCCAAAAAGTGTAAACTACGGAAAACTAAAGCGGTAACTTGAGCTTTTGCAAAGGAATTTGGAGACTTTGCGCTCCAAAAACTCAGCATGAACACAGACTTTGGGCAACTACCTCCATAGCAAGACGGTTTTATTATTATTTTTCGGAGGAAAGCTAGTTTGTATGTTTTTCATGGACCATTTCTCCCAGAAACTGCTTAGAAGGAAGCTATCAGAAGAAAATGGCCTATCCTCAAAATCAGGTTTTTAGCAATGTTATTTTTTTTTTATTTCATTATCTTTAATAAATACAGACAAAATAGAAATATTGCAATTTTCACAGGGCTCTGACCACTGGGACTTTTTTTGTCCTTCCAGGAAGAGTTTACATGAGTTTTCCTATCAGCAGAGGCAGGATTGCACTGCCAGGTAACAGCTGATAATAAAGGACCCACCAGTCACAACAGGTGATATCACAGCTGACCTTATTCGCCCTCCCTTCACAGCGACATTTGCACATGCTCATTAGATGCTTCAATACAAAATATAGGGTCGGAAAGAGTTTTCAGCAGGCTCATTAGCAGCAGAGGCAGGGTTACAATGACCGATTATGCATCTATACAAAGCTGATAACACAGAATTTGATCCAGCAATCATGATAAGTGATATAAGAGCTAATCTTGCTTTCCTTCCTGCCATAATAAGCTTTGCACACGCTCATTAGATGCTTCAATACAAAATATAGGGTCAGGAAGAGTTTTTAGCAGGCTCATTAGCAGCAGAGGCAGTGTTACAATGACCGATTATGCATCTATACAAAGCTGATAACACAGGATTTGATCCAGAAATCACGATAAGTGATATAAGAGCTAATCCTGCTTTCCTTCCTTTCATAATAAGCTTTGCACATGCTCATTAGATGCTTCAATACAAAATATAGGGTCAGGAAGAGTTTTCAGCAAGTTCATTAGCAGCAGAGGCAGGATTACAATGACAGATAATGCTTCTATACAAAGTTGATAACACAGGATCTGATCCAGCAATCACGATAAGTGATAGAAGAGCTATTCCTGCTTTCCTTCCTTTCATAATAAGCTTTGCACATGCTCATTAGATGCTTCAATACAAAAAATAAGGTCCGAGTTTATTCACTGTGGCAAATGTACATGTGTTATTTCCTGAAACAACAGGAAGTTAGAGTCTAAAAAAAGGCCTAGTGGCCAGTGTGAAAATTGCAAGATTTCTAGATTTCTATTTTAATACAGATAGTAATATCTGAAAAAAAAAAACATTGCCCAAAAAATAATTTAGCACAAAAACTTGATTTAACCAATAGGTCATTTTCTGAGGATAGTTTCTCTTTAGAAGTAGCTCATTCAGTTAACTATACCCTGCTCTGCACTGATGAGGGGCAAATGCCATAAACAGCAGTCTGTAGATGGGTGTCTGAATTTCACTTTCTAACATTTTGAGCCCACGCACCTCTAATTTTTATAATCCCAGCCTCTTCAGAAATCATCACAGCCCACATCCTTTTAATCTATGTTTTTTTTTTAATGAATTAAGGCCGCTTTCACACATCCGGCTTTTCTCCGGTTTGCCGGAGACGGCGCACGCCAGTACAGTGTATATAGTATAATGTCAGCGCCGCAACTTCCGGGTCACATGCTCTGGTCACATGACAGCACGTGATCAGCACTTGTCGCACTGCCATTATACTGTATACACTGTACTGGTGTGCGCCGTATCCGGCAAACTGGCGAAAAGCCGGATGTGTGAAAGCGGCCTTACTCTGTCTGTTTTTTGCCTGCATTTGGTTGAAGGAGTAAATCCAAGCAGGATGCCGTGCTCTTATGGAGCATCCCTCCTGTGGTCTTCTGGGAGTTTGTGGCCATGAGGATCCCCATTCTGAGAAAACCTTTTTTAGGGAAAAGACAGTCTAATTAGGAGGTTGACAGACCAAGTGGAAGCTATGAGGCAGGCAGGCTTTCCCTTAGCTTTGGTCAGAGGAGGCCACCTACCGTGTTTCCCCGAAAATTAGACCCACCCCAAAAATAAGCTCCAGCATGATATTACAGGATTTTTGGAGTATGCTTGAAATATAAATCCTACTCCAAAAATAAGCCAGCATTAGGGGCAGTCAAACCGCACAATTTCTCGGAGCCCCCATTCTATTAGGGACCAAAGTTAAGATTGTTTAAGGACCTTTGATGATTTGACAGTCATGTGACCAAAGGTCTCTTAATTGCAGGAGCCTAAAAGAACTATACAGGAGACAGGCTGGTATGCAGGAGTGGCATTAGAGAAAAGAGAGAGAAAACTGGACAATTTCACTGGCCCCCACTCCGCTAGGGGCCACAGTGTTTATATCATGATGATAAAACTGCTTAAGGACCTTTGTGACATGACATCATGTGACGAAAGGTCTCTTAATTGCAGGGGCCTAAAGCTGAAGAGGAGACAGGCTTCTGTGTGTGGATAGATAGATTAGAGAAATATAGATATATAATAGGTAGATATACATGTGTTACACACAGCGTTTGGAGAGGTGTATTGATGTCCCAGAATGCGATATCACTATATCTGAATAAATATTGTTATTTTTTTTTTTGAAGAATAAATGTGGGTTGTTGTTCATGGCAAAATATAAGACATTCCCTGAAAATAAGCCCAGAGCAAAAAATAATATAAGACCCTGTCTTATTTTCGGAGAAACACAGTATTATTGACTCTTCCTTTAACATTGTGATCAGGAGGGAAGCAGAAAGGTTGACTGGGGCTCCTTTTCTTGGATTGGGCTTCTGATACCCTCTTCTTTTATGTCGCCCACTCTTTTTTTTTTTAAATTAAAAAAAGAACGACAAAAACATCTGCTTGACTTTTAGCAACATGACAAGGCCCCATTCCCTTCTATACTCTGGTTATGGTTACTAATTCCGCCTATAGCTGGCATCTAAGACCCTAGAAAAGCTAGGGGTTACAACCCCACTGATTATTATCACTGAGCTGTCCCAGGAGTTGTTCTAACTAATAAAATAAGGGCAACTCAAATGTCCAGGTTTGCAATTTAAAAACTTGGTAAAAAAAAAAGTATATATATGGATTTTGGAGAAGCTTTAAGTAATAAATGTAATTTTGAAGTGAAAGGGAAGTAATCGAGATTCTGAAAAAAGGGAGACACAGGAGAGAAAGAAGAAAAAAATTGCAAAAATAGCATATGTTTAACCTCCCGTCCATCTGTTTTTAATTTTGGTGCTTAGCCAGGGGCGAGAAGCTGGCTCCATTCCAACCCTCTGGAAGCTGACACTGAATCTCTGTAAGAACGGCTTTCTTGGTAACTAACTTATGATTTTTTAGAGGGGTTTGGAGTATTTCTTGTTTAGCCTCATAACAAGATTGAGCAATTTGTCTGTTGCGTAATTTGCACTTGGAGTTCTTCTGTTATCGCTAAAATATCATAAAAAGCTGAGGCACAGGCTACCCCCCCCCCCCCCCCCGAGAGTGTCTGATGGAACGGTTTATCCTATAGAGTAAACGTCATTTTAAATTTAAATCAATAGAACTCAAGAAAATAACCAGCTTTTTAAGATATCTTATCAGAGAAAACTGCTTCTTTAGATCGTTCACTCGATCTTCATTTGTAAAATGTGTATTTACTGAAAACGGATTTTCCCATCTTAGAGATAGGAGATGACAGTTGGTGCTTATAAAGTTCTATGAAGAAGGGAGGAGCTGAACGTGCATGTGTTTTCAGGAGAGTAAACTGCTTCCAGTCTAATAAATTTGCAAAAATGTCTACATTTCTGTGTTTTTTTTTCTGTCAAGATGGGGGATGGGGGGCAGTGTGTACATTAATGAGAAAAAAAATTGAACTTTTTGGAATTTACCAAATGTCTGCAATGAAACAAAGAGGGAAAAATTTAAAGGGGTGTGAATACTTTCCGCACCCACTGGATATATCAGGAACAATACTGTAATTTCACGTAGAAAGAAAATAGGTGTCACCAAAACCTGTTTTTTGACACAAGTATTGACTGTTGTAAGTTAACTTGCTCAATGCTTCTTACCCTGACATCATTTGTTGGGGGAGATTTTTGAGTATCCCAAACACTTTAGCTGGTTGGATGGTGTTAGGTGTCGGGATGTTTCCCATCCCGAGGCTGAGCATAATGTTAGGCGTTGGGATGTTTTCCATCCCGAGGTCGGGTCTGGGGCATCTGTGGATCCAGTGGTCTCCCATTTGGGTTTGCGCTACTGGGACTGCTACTCAGCTTCGCCATTGATCCTGGTGCCAGGCTGGGACCCACAATATGCAGGCAACTGCTTAAGGGTCTGCACCTGGGCCCATGAAAAGTCCTGCCATGCATGCGCAGGTGAAGAAGACTTTGTCTTCTAGTTCTAAAGGCCCCGTCACACGCAGCGATATCGCTAGCGAGCGTACCCGCCCCCTTCGTTTGTGCATCACAGGCAAATCGCTGCCCGTGGCGCACAATATCATTAGGAGCCGTTACACGGACTTACCTGCCTAGCAACGTCGCTGTGGCCGGCGAACCGCCTCCTTTCTAAGGGGGCGGTTCGTGCGGCGTCACAGCGGTGTCACTAAGCGGGATACCCAATAAAAGCGGAGGGGTGGAGATGAGCGACCGTAACATCCCGCCCACCTCCTTCTTTCCTCATTGCCGGCGGCCGCAGGTAAGCTGTAGTTCGCCATTCCTGAGGTGTCACACATAGCGATGTGTGCTGCCTCGGGAACGACGAACAACCTGCGTCCTCAACAATCAACGATTTTTTGAAAATGAACGATGTGTCAACGATGGACGATTTGGTGAGTATTTTCCATTGTTAACCGTCACTCATTGGTGTCATATGCAACGACGTCGCTAACAATGCCGGATGTGTGTCACGGAATCCGTGACCCCGGCGATATATTGTTAGATACGTCGTTGTGTGTAACGGGGCCTTTAGTTGGGAAAGTGCCCCAGTGTGCATGTCAGTGACGCGGCCACCCGCCTTTGGTGGTCCAGTGACAGCAGACCTGATGACGTGACGCCACCTGATTGGGCCGCAGATGATGTCATCGGTGATGTGGACGTGGCTGTTTGGGATGTGGCTTAACTTTTAAAAAGCGCGGTCACACACATGGCGGCATGCTCTGTGAGAGGTGCATGTGGAGCACTGTGTGTTTGTCTGTCGCCATCTTGGTGTCTGGTGTTCTGTGCCCAGCCTGGGAACATCTATTACCACTAGTGTTTGGGCTAGGTGCTGAGGTCTTGTTACAGCAACGACAACCGGGTTCGGCGAGGGAATTACTCCGCAGTAGGAACTGGTTGATCAGGTAGGGGCCCTAGGTAGCTCCGGAACGTGTGAGGTTTACTCCACTTTCAGGTAGGCTACCTGTGCAGGCACACGGATTGTGCGGTTAGCACACCTCTTCATGTTTATTTTGGCTTTGTTAGCGTATCCTCTGTGGTATCAAGGTTATGGCAACTTTATATTATTTGTGTGGCGCCCCTGAGGCTCAGTTGCCACAGGGTATTGCATCTCACTTAAGGTGCATTTCTCATCCCGGGTAAGGAAGAGGTTAACCACTGGTGTTTTCACATTTCACTTACACGACACAGCTAAGAAGTGAGTCAGCAGTTAAACAACAACTTAGCATCCAGACACTAGAACTTTGCTAGAGGTGGTCACTATGGTAATGGGTTTTTCCCAGCCACTAGTGAGTCATCAGGAGGTGGGGCAGCATGAGAGGAGTGAGAGAACACAGAGACTTTTACTTCAGAATAGTCTGGGACACAGAACAACACGGTCGCAGGGGAGAGTGCTTCAGAGCGTCCCCTGTTAGGACTAGCCCGACTGGAAGAAGCAGGAGTTTACCGGGTGTGCTGAAGAGATAGAGGAGCAACACGGTAGCTGGAGGTAGAGCCCAATAGCTCCCTCAGTACCAGCGCAGTTAGGGTGCAGAACCCTAAGGTGGCATACACTTCAGGTTGTGCCACCAGAATCTGCCAGACAGGGGGATTTCACGTCCCTCTGGCCACAGCAAGTGAGCACAACAGCACATAGAACCAGGAGTTGTGATCACAGTTAGGCCCAACAAAGGATTTGCGCTACCTGCGGATGGGACTGGAACCAAAGCCAAGAACACCAGGGTCCCCAAGTAACTTCAAGTCATGAGGTTCCACACTAAAGCACACAGAAAGGAAGGTCTCTCAGTTCACAACACCAGTAGTGGCCTCTGAATTACCCGGCAACGGCTGAAGCCCATCATAGCAGAAATCGACACTCTGAGGGTGACGACAGTACTGTGAGTAAAAAGATCTTTGACCACAGGCCCCTTTGTCGTCCCGTTATTGCCGTCGCCCCGCATTTCGGCGCCAATGGCCACTACTACCTCCATCATCCTCCCTGGGGCCTAGCTTCACCTGCGGGAAGCTGAACTATCAAAGCTGCAACACCATCTGCCCCAGAGAACTGCCACCGCAGCAGCGGCTAATCCCTGGCCGCATACCGCAGGTGGTGTCACGAGACAACTACTACTCCCAACGTCCCCAATCCTCATCATCCTCATCCCATCCCTCAATCTCCTTTTGGTGTACACCTTGGTGCCACGAAGCTGGGCAGGGCCACCCGTGAAATCCCAGACCCGACATCACTGGCCTGGCGACGAGTATTCAACCCCTGCTCCATAGGTGCTACATTTGCATATTCCTTGTGATGTAACAGTGAATATTACTGTTCCATTATACACAAGTCTGAGTGGAACATCTCTATTGTTTATTTTTAGTTCTACTTTGCCCTGTGGGTAATTTAGGAGGAGCTTATAGCTGCATCGCGGACCTCGGGTTTCGGTTGCAAACATTATTATTTAATTTATTTGCAAACCGGCACCCATAACAGATAGACCCTTGGAATTGGCAAAAAGTGGATCCAGGTTCACCAGCACCCGGGGCAAGAATTCAGTTTGGTGCCCCCCCTACTCACATCAAGCGGTTGGACACCTTGGACCACTGCAATGATTGCCGGCTGCACCTGGGGCAAATGTCCTATGTACCTCCCATAGGTATACCTAGAGATTGAAAATTCCATTCCTTGATCGTTTCACCAGTTCAGTACGATAGCCATGAAATCTGAGAATCTCCTTATTTTCTGACATTCCCGACTCTTCCTTTGATTAGCTGAGCTGGTGCGACGTTGTGTGTGAGTCACACCACAATGATGATGTCAAGTCACAGAATACTCTAGTCAATGGACTGGAGTCCTAAGAATCGGTTTCCCAATCTGTAATACTGGCAGACCCGACTGCATGTATAATGCCGTAGGAGCTTTTAATATAGAGGGGAAAGATGAGATACGTCTTTATTGACTTGAAAAACTTTTTCAAATTAACCCCTTCCCGTCGTGGCCATTTTCCGTTTTTGCCCTTTCCTTTTTTCCCTCCCTTCTTCCAAGAGCCATAACTTTTTTATTTTTCCGTCAATATTGCCTTATAAGGGTTGTACTTTTGAATGACACCATTCTTCTGCCCCATATTGTACTGGAAAATGTGGAAAAAATTCCAAATGTGGTAAAAGTGAGAAAAAAGTGCAATTCCATAATGTTTTTTGAAAATTCCCCTTTGATCCTTGACATTAACATATATCATTGTTGCCATTGGCATTAATTGAAGTAATACTGAGGCCCTCTGCTGGCCAACAAACCGAAACCCTGTGCTCCGGTAAATTATACTGTACTGATCTACAAACTTTTACTTTTACAGTAGTCTGCGAGCATTTTGGGCTGATTTACCCTTTATAATGGTCTTTAAGTGGCGCAATGTCCCAATGAAACAACTCCTTGTGCTCGTCACGGACATCTCCCATGTTTTCGGGAATTTTTTTTTAATGGGAGTCCAGGAACTGTGTTAAAATTAGTGGGTTCATAGGACAAACATCTGATTTGTATGACTGGCTTTAACAGAATAATTAAAGTCTATGGATACTTTTGGCTTGGAAAAAAAAAAAATTATATATATATAAAATTTTAGTATTATTATAATAATATTATTTATATAATATTATTTTATTATTATTAGATTATTATTATATTACATTATAATAATACTTTTTTATATATATATATATATATATATATATTAGTGGTTACTAATAATAAAAAAAGCACAACGTTTCTGTCTTGAATCTTCATTCCTTCGTTCAGTTTTCTTTTTTTTGGAGTGTCCCGTCCAGTAATATAGGCTGGATTTGAGCTCTGTGTGAATTCAGGGTGCTTCTTTCTTCATTAGTTTTTAAATCATCACAACGTCTATGCTGCACTTATTTCTTCTTCATGAACTCTCCTTCATTGTTATTCACTATTTTATCTTCCCTCCCTGAGAGTGCTAATGCTTTCCCCTCACTACTTGTTACAGGATGTGAGGGGATATCAAAGGAACGGGGCTTTTAGACTGGCCATCAGGCTAGGGGGGTCCTAGTTGTCCCTACACTTAGAGATACATCTAATGGTGATAACATCTGGGCCGCCTTCCTTCTCCTACACCTGGCCAGCATTGATTTAATTACTCCTCTCCCCCATCCAAGGGAGGACCCACAGATATGGACAAACAGGGAAACCAAACTCTATCACACAGCTAGCACACATGGCGATATAAGACAATGTGTGATCAGGAGGAAATAAAGAGCAGGGAGGAAATAAACAGGCAATGTGAGTATTTATACAGCACACCAAGTAGCACACAGTACATCACCAGCAACAGGAATGCAACAACACACAGATTGAATTAGTAAAAGCTATAGTTGGCATAGGAAGCCAGATTCTTCTATCTTAAAGAGGCAGGGTATATCAATTCTTGGTCTCCCACAACATGTGATCTAATAGGTAACCAGCAGTTTTGCAGAAATTAACTAATGCTAGTCCGATCATGGACTGGATTAGCAAAAGATAGCACACCAATTAGCACACCACACAGTAAATTACCAGCTACAGGGACACAATATCACACAGACTGGATTTGCAAAAGCTATAGTCGGCATAGGACAACAGTTTCTTTTATCTTAAAAAGGCAGGGCGTAACTGTGATAGGTCTCTCGCAACATGTGATCCAAAAGGGAACTAGCAGGATAAGAGAGATTAACTCCTGCTAGCCCACTAATTAATGAGCACACAGCTGGTCGACGCCAGAGCCTGGGCAACTCATAAGCACCAGAGCAAGCATAGTGAGGAGTGTGAGAGTCTGTAGTCTGAACAGCACCTGATGCCTTCAAGACATTCAGCGAGTTTAGAGCTAAACACCGTTTGACACTACTGACAGATGATGGGCGGTAGCAGGAGCTCTGACATTTCTTTCAGTTTTGCAAAAGCACTGACCTAGATAAAGGACTTACAGACATTCTAGAGACGCAAAATGGTGGAATTTTTCTCAATGAAGAGTATTTTGAAAGTTTTTTTTAACTGCACTTCTGTGCACATTCTATTCTAAGACGACCATTGCCTTTAAACTACAGACGATTGTATATCATAATCATCAGATGCCTGTAGTCACTCCAATAATTAGGACAATAAAGCTAATAACAAGTATTCATTATTTTTCTTGCCAGAGCTTGATCAGTACAGTCTAAAATCACTCTATAAACTAGTTTTAGCAGGTCCTGTTTTATTTGACTGCGTAGGAAGGAGACATAATGTACATCTAGATGAAGGGATTAGATTATGCTGACTTGCATTACATCCATATAAACTGTGAGCAATGCAATCCCAGTATACAGATCATTTTTAAATACTTTGGAAAAGGCTCATATAAGGCACTGATGTCATGATGACTATGGGATAGCGGGCTCCTAAGCTGTCCCTCAAGCTAAGGGGGCCCTATGCTACTTTTAATCTCATGGATACTCCTGATGGTGGAGAGGCCTGAGTATTCTTCCTGGCCTTGCTGCTGACCAGTCCTGATCTTATTCTTCCTTTCCTTCACCCCAGGTAGGGATGGGACAGAAGAGTGATGGACCCCTAAAAAAAGACAGACAAGGGGAAACCAAAACTCCATCAAACAGCATGCACACACAAAGGCTAAGGCAATAAGAGATTGAGGAGGAAAAATAAGAGCAGGAAGGAAGCTGCAAAACAACAGGGGAAAACTCCACGGCCGCACCAAGTAATAAGCTCAGAGATACTCATGATGGTGGAGAGGCCTGAGTCTCCTTCATGGCCCTGCTCTTGAGTGGTCCTGATCTGATTCCCCCTCCCGCCAGGGAGGGGCAGTACAGGAGTGTGATGAAACCCACAGATAAAGACAGACAAGGGAAAAACAAAACTCTGTCAAACAGCACGCACACATAAAGGTAAAGGCAATAAGAGATTCAGGAGGAAAAACAAGAGCTAGAAAACAAGAGGGGAAAACTCCACAACCACACCAAGCAATGAGCACAACGTTCGCCAGCAAATCTTGGACCCCACACCTCACAGACCAACATACACATGCTATAGCTGGTATGGGTAGAAGGGTTCAACCAGCATATATATGAGGGAGCAGATGTAATAGGCCTCGCCACAACATGTGATCAAAGGAGCAAGCAGACCAGTAGAGATTAACTCTTGCTAGCCTGCCTATGAATCAACACACAGCAGCTTAGCACTGTAGTCTGTCTATGTTGATCGCAGACACCAAAGAAACCATCGGACAGAGTGTCAGAATCTGCAATATGAACAAGGCCTGACACCGCTATGACAGTTGACGAAGATTGTGCAAATGTGGGACACCACAGCCCTACATAGACAAACTACAGCTGGCATGGGTGCAAGGATTCAACCAACATAAATAGGAGGGGAGCAGATGTGATTGATAGGCCTCCCCACAACATGTGATCAAAGGAGCAAGCTGACTAGCAGAGATTAACTCTTGCTAGCCTGCCTATAAATCAGCACACAGCAGGTCAATGCCCGAGTCTGCCTGTTTGATCCCAGACACCAGAGACACTACTGGGTGGAGTGTCTTAATTTGCAATGTGAACAGAGCCCAATGCTGCCATGACAGTCGGCAAAGTTTGTGCAAAACTCCGTGTGACAACTGGTTACTGATTATAACATACTATGATCACATGTTGTGGAGAGGCCTATTACATCTGCTCTGTCCTATTTATGCTGGTTGAACCCTTCCACCCATGCCAGCTATAGCATGTCATAAACAAGAAAACACTATTATGCAGCATTATTTGCTACATTCTTACCAACATTGTTGTTTGCAAAATGAAGATGTTTAAGTCCCACCCCAGCTCTGTTCAGGAATGTCACCAAGTAGGAGAGACCACCAATTTTGGGAGCGGATTACACAAACAATGCCCCTTTCAGAGCCTCTTTGCATAATAGAAAATCAGTAGTAAAGCACTAAAATAAAAGATTTAATATCTGTAAATGTATAGTGGTCCTCTGGAGTGGGTGTACGGAGCAGGCTCAGGAGCTGAGCCTGCATCTTTCCTGGATGGTTGGGTTATTCAGCCATCATCTACATCGTTGGATGTGATAAAACATAATAGTATCAAAAGAAAGAGTTTTTAAAAATGGGACAAGCTTATTACAAAACTATTAACAGAGGCAGAAATAGTGAAAATAGAGTCACCTTGTCAACCCAAGTCAACGTACCAGGAGGATGACTTACCCCTACGGGGCTAGAGTATAATATATAGAGGAAGGATTAACCATTTATACCAGGAAACTACAAACAGAGGAATATATTTATATCACAGTGACATTATGGTTAGTGTGATGCCCTGACCTATCAGGACGTCACAGGGTATTGTGCAGTCTGCCCTTCTGTGCAATATCAACCTCCTCGGTTACTGGTCCCTAACAATTGGTGTTGCCAAGAACAGCTAATCAAAATCCTAGGTACACTCTGCGCCACTCCCACCAGCCACACCAGTGGACGGCCTGAGTGGAATAGGGTCGCCCACTTGGGGGTTGGTTGGGGGGGTGAGGAGTGTCAGGAGTCTGTCAGTTGAGCAGTGACTCTCAAGAGGAGAGGTCACGGAGCGGTGAAGTGTTGGAGAAGAGAGAGAGGAGAGGTCAGGAGCTGGGCTCTGTGAACTACTAGGTGGCAGACGTTGGTCTGGGCCTGGTAGGAGCTGGAACCCAGTCGCAGGGGATCGTGACAAGAGGGACGGAGCTGACGTGGAGGACAGCCGGTGGCCTTGTGCCATCACCGGGCAGGGGCCAGGGCACGACGGGGTATGTGGACCCTAGGTCAGGAAGGAGCTTCAGGCATCCTGGCAATTTACCCGACGAGGACGGAGCCTTCAAGATCCATTCTCCACCCGCTCCAAAATCAGGGTACTAGTGCAACGAGGGGGATAGGACTTTGCCACTACACGGTCCAAAAAATCCCAAATGTGAACCCTGAGAGCAAGCTCCCACACTTAGCCACACTGGGGAGCGGGACCCGGCTAGTTCTACACTAACGGGACCAAATAGAGAAAGAAGTGCCAAGGCAAAGGTCACAGACTAACAAGCAACACCAACGGGCACGGGATCTAGGCGTGCTCTCTCTCAGCGGCAGCGGTGTCCAGAACTTTGGTTTACCACAGTTGTCGGTGTTAGTGTTATTAGACTGAGTGAGTACACAAACGACCCCTCTACTGTCCCAACGGCACCTCCCCATCGCTCTCATCGAGTCCCGGGTAATTCCCCCTACCCGTGGAGGGGTTAAACATCTGGCTGCCCCCACCACCGCCACCGGGTGCTTGCAACTGCAGCGGTGGTACTCCACCTTACCACACACCACGGGTGGCGTCACCAACTTCAAACATACTTCCCCGTGTAAATATTCCCCTTTTATTCCGAGTGGCCGCGCACCCCGACCCCTGGGTCCGGAGATCCCTCGAGCCACCGCGGATCCGGATCCGAGCAGTTCGGCTGCTGACACGGGGGCGGCACAGTTATTATTCCAAAACAGTAATCTTTACCCTAGATAAATGGAGGGGCGGGATTTTACCATATTTATAATTGATTGATTTTGAATTAATTTTATTATATAAATAACACATTTTTGACAAAATAAAGTTTTGAATAAAAAGTAGTTGAATATTGTTGATCCGTACTATCTGCATCGCTGCTTGTTCTTTTTATAGATACATATTATAGAATAATATAAATATTGGCTAGGAATACATAACCTTTAGATAATTTCTGTTATTCCACTACTTGTAGAAAAACATGGACTTCCTGTCCTCCTCGTCACTAACAAGGTAAAATATCTTTTGGTGGTGGGATCTGACTAGTAACTGTCACCATTCTCATCCTCAATAATTTGCCATCCATTCTTTTCCAATGGGCAGTTTCTCTTCATTAACATCCTTCCAGCACTATAGGTACTGGAATCTCAATTCATTCCCTTTTCCCGTGCAATGGGTGATGGGATCTGTCTAGGAACTGTCACCATTCTCATGCTCAGTAACCTGCCATCCACTCTTTTCCAATGGTCAGTTTCTCTTCGTCCAGATCCTGCCAGCACTATAGGTACTGGAACCTCAATTCATTCACTTCTCCCATGCAATGGCTGATGGGATCTGTCTAGGAACTGTCACCATTCTCATGCTCAGTAACTTTCCATCCACTCCTTTACAATGGGCAGTTTCTCTTCATTAACATTCTGCCAGTCCTATTGTGACGCCCTGGACTAGTCAGGTCGTCCGAGGTAGTCCCATGCACACACCCCCGCTCCCTAAAAAGGTTACAGTATCCAAACTTCAAAACCTTGTCACCACCCTCCAGGTTTGATGTCCACACCAGGGGGGCGGAGCCAGGTGGTTGGCTCCACCCACCGAGGAGATCACAGGCCTGGAGGCGGGAAAAAGCAGTAGTTCTAGAGAGTAGTTTGACAGTGGAGGAGAGAAGTCAAGTTCAAGGGCAGACCTGTGACCAGGCCTGCCAATAGTCTACTCAGGTGTCTGGGTTGGATCCCAGTCACCTCTGGCAAGGAGGCAGACGGTGGTGGCCGCCTGCAGGAGCTGGGATTACAGCCGGTGGAACCGTAGGGACCGGGGTCAGGCGGTGGCCCGCCGGTACCGAACCGGGGAATCGATTGGAAACCAGAGCACCAGGAGGGGTACTCAGACCCAGTACGAGGCCCAGAAACCACTAGGCTGAGTCGTCGAATCAACTGATTGAGGACTGGACTTAAGGACCTTTCCCACACAAGACCCGACTGAAGACAACCGCCCAACCATTAGGGTAAAGCCACCGCCAGGGCATAGAGACCCAAAGGGCCAGCGTCTGCGGGCAAACAGGGCTCTCCCGACACCCAGCAAGCCGGGGAGCGGACTACCATTGCTTAGGCATAGGAGTCAAAACATTCACATAAAGAGGTGCAGGAGAAAGGCGGAAACCACCAACCTGTTAAGGGAGAAGCTGCAGCCGGCTGCGGGCACCATTCATCACCCCGTTTGGTTTACCAGAGACTCCAGTGTGTTGTATCATAGTGAGTACACCAGTGCCTTCAGGCCGCGCACCGCACCAGCACCCAGCATGCACCCGCTCCCCTGCCTCGGCACCTCCCTTGGGCCCCCGGGACCATCACTCCCCTACCCACGGAGGGGGTCAACACCAAGCTGCGTAACACCGTCCCCGGAAGGCCTAGTCAATGGCAGCGGTGGTGTCCATCCATTCATCACAACCCGTGGGTGGCGTCATGAACTTTTATCCCTTACAAACCACCGCGGCCCCGGCCGTGGAACTCCCCACCGAAGTCCCTGCGTGTAGCGCCAACCCCCTTGCAGAGCAACGTGACCCCCGGGTCCGTGAGGAGCTCGAGCCACCCACCGTACGAGCATGGATCCGAGCGGCTCGGCAGCCGGCCGAGCCCGCGGGGCGGTACACTATAAGTATTGGAACTTCAATTCATTCACTTCTCCCGTGTAATGGCTGATGGGATCTGTCCAGGAATTGTCACCATTCTCATGCTCGGTAACTTGCCATCCACTCTTTTCCAATGGGCAGTTTCTCTTAATCAACATCCTGCTAGCACTATAGGTACTGGAACGTCAATTCATTCACTTCTCCCATGCAATGGCTGACCTTCCCCTAAATAGAAGCCGCAGTAGAGATACAAAGATTTGTCTAAACGTTTTATACTCCTTCATGGCGTCTCTGCTGCTGGAGACAGATTGCACTTAACAACATGCAGTGGAGAGCAAATTAAACAAAAAGTAAGAACTCTTGTGTTTGGAACTTATTTTGCTTTTAGGGGGGTAGACAACAATATTTTTTAATAGAGTGCCTATTTATCAAATATGGAATGAGATAAAGTCTGAAATTTCGGTGACTGTTTAAGCACAACAGTTGACCACGCGTTTTCAGTCACTCACTAGTTTTGATATTGCTACTGACTTGCCCCAGGGCTATGGGGTACTCGGTCCTGGGCCGTATATTTACGGGGACAGTTCACTGGTTGGCCGTTGCCCGGTTCCGTGACCCTGGGGTCGCTTGAAATGGGTTATATACATTATGTACAGGGGAGAAATAATAACGTTTTTGTCGTGACGCCACTTGCGGGTTGCAGCTAGGTAGATGGAACCGCCGCTGCACAGTTCTCACTAGTGGGGCTGGTGTTAATGGTAGCCTGGATGTTGGGCCCTCTGCAAGTAGGGCCGGGGCCCCAGGGGTTAGGTGATGACGTTAGGCGCAGAAAGAAGGTAGGCCACACAAGGGATTGCAGTGTAACTATTTTTTTTACTCACAGCGTTGTGATGGCTGGTATCCAATCCAGAGGAAGGCTGGTATTCACCTCTGGTTCCCTTAGTCCAGTGCCGGTGTGGTGACCTGGTGGCTTCTTTCCCCTGCACCTTTTTCAAGTTGGTGGGTCCTCGTGGCTTGGAGCATCTGGGAGTCCCCTCCTGATAGTCTCTCAGTCTCTGGTCCGTACGGCGGGCAGTGTGAACCCTGTAGGGTCGGCGTTCCGGATCCTTGTTCTCCTATTACTGCAGGTGCCCCCAGACTTCTAAGGTCAGTGAGGTCCTGGATGGTCCCCTCACTGTGAAGATTTTATCAGGTCTGCCTGGAATGTTTTCCTCACCTAGGGCTCTGTACCCCGTCGGTACTATGGTTCCGAGAGTACTCCACCGCACTTGTTTGGCAACCACACGCCTGCAGCCTGACACACTCAGGCTTCATAAAGATTATACTCACTTAACCTTGATCCTCAGTTCTCAGGCTCCATAGGTTACTCCCGGTCAGCGTCAGGCCTGGAATTTTTCACGACTGTATATAGGGGCTATGTGGGGCTCATATGGTATATATAGAAGACTATGTGGCTCATATAGGAGGCTATGTGGGGGCTCACACTGTATATAGTAGGCTATGTGGGGTTCACATTGTATATAGAGGGGCTATGTGGGGTTCACATTGTATATAGAGGGGCTATGTGGGGTTCACATTGTATATAGAGGGGCTATGTGTGGAGCTCATACTAGATACATGGGGCTATGTGGTGGCTCACAGTGTATACAGAGGGCAATGTAGGGGCTCATACTGTATATAAGGGGCTATGTGGAGGCTCATATTGTATGTAGAGGGGCTATGTGAGGGCTCATACTGTATATAAGAGGCTATGTAGGGGTTCATACTGTATATAAGGGGTTATGTGGGGGCTCACATTGTATATAGGGGCTATGTACGGGCTCATACTGTATATAGTGGGCTATGTCAGGGTTCATACTGTATATAGAAGGGCTATGAGGTGGCTTATACTGTACATAGAGAGGCTATGTGGGGGGTTATACTGTCTACATGGGGCTATGTGGGAGCTCACAGTGTATAAGGAGGGCAAGGTGGGGGCTCACATTCTAAATAGAGGGCTATGTGGGCGCTCATACTGTATATAAGGGGCTATGTGGGGGCTCACATTGTATATAGAGAGCAATGTTGGGCTCGTATTGTATATAGAGAGGCTATGTGGGGCTCAAGCTGTATATAGGGAGCTGTGGGGGTTCATACTGTATGTAGGGAGCTGTGTGACTGTGGGCTCATAGTGTTTATAGGGGTATGTCAGCATTCTTAATTCGGCTCAATATTAATAGAAAAGAATTACAATTAATATGTTCATATTGAGCAGAATTAATTACAGCCTATTGGTTCGGCCTTCCACACCACAATCTCTCATGTGGCTCCTCCGGAAAATTAAATGCCCACCCCTGGTGTAGAGGATAGTCAGAAATTATAGGATCCAAAAAGCTGCAAGGTTTGGAAAGAGAAATGAGAAGAATGAGGAATGTTATAACTTTTAGGAGGATTGTCACATTGAATCCTTGCATGGAGGACCTGATGATAATTTTTCCAGGTTGAAGTACCTTTGTATTACCCAGGCAGGTGAGCTTTGACTGAAGGGATCAAGAAGTCATGGCAAACAAGTCACAGATGTGAAGATGGAGCTGTTGTGTGTCAGGGTCAGGAGGTCAGCTCTGCAAAACCTCTATATGTTTAGTCTTGGTTAAAAAAAGAGTCTTGGAGGCATCCCGATGGCTTTGTGAGGATCTTCCAGACATTTCCGGGAACCTGTATGGCCAAAGTTGCATAAAACTTCATCACATCTGCATATTCATAATGAACCATCTATAAAGCATAAAACAAACCCTAAAGCTAAATGCTCAGTATATGTAAAAGTCATGAACACAGATTTCAACAAATATTTCCACTGACTTATTCGGACACATCACATTCTTGGCCACCACCTTCAAACTAGTCCTCCAAACAACTGAAGGCCCATGTCAAAATAAAACACCACCTAGTAATATGAGGAAATCTCAACACCCGTCTCATTATATTGTACTATATCTCAAAACCCACTGGTGAGTAGAGAGGTCTTAAAAACTATTCAACTTGTTTTATATTTATCTAAAAAAAATTTGACCTTCTATAATTTTTAAAAAACCATGATTGAGGTTTGGTCGGCACTGCTTGGCTTGAAAATTGCAGCTAGGATATGCACTTATGTACCGCCCCGCTCTCAGCAGCCGAGCTGCTCGGATCCGGACCTTTCGTGGGTGGCTCGAGGGTCTCCGGACCCGAGGGTCTCGCGGTCACTTCAATCAAAAAGGGGGTTATAGTGGTGGATGTAGGACGTGTATGTACGGGCTAGGCCGTAGTAAGTCCGTGACGCCACCCATGGTATGTGGTGAGTTTGGACACCACCGCTGCAGTTACGGGGCACCCGGGGGAGATGTTGTGCAGCAAGTTGTTAAGCCCTTCGTGGGCAGGGATGGTGGCCCCAGGACCCGTTGGGGTTGTTGGTGCAGGGAGATGGGCGACCGCAGGGTACTGGTGTACTCACTATTAAGGAAACACACGAGTCTCTGGTAAACCAAGGTGATGGTGGTCGGTGCTCGCAGCTGGCTGCGTTCTGGTTCCCCCACCCGGCTGGACTGCCTGTGCTTGCAACTTCAGGAGTCTGCTGCCGGCTGGATGTGGCCTAAGGAGCCCTTGCCCGCAGATGCTGGCCTGTGGGATCTCTGAGCCCTGACGGTGGCCTTCTATCCCCCTCGGTGGGCTGTTGTCTTCTATCGGGACTTTGGGTGGGACAGGACCTCTAGTCCTGGCCTCAATCGGTAAATTAACCGGTTCCAGTTACTTCTGGTCCCGGCTTCAGGGTCCGAGTACCCACCTGTGTGCTCCGGTTTCCAAGTCGGTTCCCTGGGTCGGTGTCAGCAGGCCACTACCCTGTATCAGTCCACCTCGGTTCCACCGAGCCGTCTTCCCGGCTGCCTCCTAGCCAGTGGCACCAGGGCTCCTACCCTGGCGCCATTCAATTTGGGGTATTCGCCTTTGCTAGTTCTAGTGTTAATAATGACGGATGTCTTCCGCTCTCCCACCCAAGCAACCTAGCCCTGATGCTGGGCAGCACCCCTTGACCCCAGTCCAGGTTCAGGCTGCCCGAGCGGGAACGGGTACGGTTACTCGCACCCGGCTGTCATTTCAGGGGACCCCACGTCCTTGGGGGACCCCTGACCCCCCGGAGGATGGCCACCGGTCCTGGAGGTGGCCGAGCCCCACCCTGCTCTGCTGCGGGCCCTTCCTCCAATCTGCCTCTCCTGAGGCGGCTCCGACGGAAAATCACCCCTCAACTTATTTACAAGCCCACAAGTTCGTGGGTGACCTGCCAGTTCTCGGCCATGTCCATGAGTAGTCTCTCATGCAGGGGGGGTAAAAGCACAAAGGGTCCCTCCGGGGACAACTTGCCGGCAACGGCCGGAATAATCACATTGACAATCAGATGAAGGTTCACGGTTCATTAAAGTCATTCAATCAAACTGCTGAGGGTCCCAACGGGGGACAACTGCTTGCAACGGCGGACCGCTGCCATTACTGCTCACTTCCGTACTCCTCACCCAGCTCCAGGTGCAGAAGCACGGGTTCCAGCCCCTCCAGCGCACGGCAGGCGCGACGAGGAAGAGCTGCCCGGTATCCATTATTTCCGCTCCGAGGGATGTAAGTGGCCTCCATGTCATACAGGCCGAAGACTCCCTCCTCCTCCGAGACAGGCTCCGTGTCAGTCCCCGAGCCGCAGTCATCTGACTCCAGGGAACTACTGGTGGGACTTGGCAGGCCGGTAACGGTTTCCAGCTGAGCCCAGACTCGTGGCTCCTCAGTGGCAAGCGACCCGTCATTGGCCGGTGTATGGTGGTCTGTTATCGGTTCTTCTACGTTACCCGCTCCAGCGGTTGATGGGCTGGCTTCCTCTCGGGCCTCCGGGCCCTGGTGGGGCAACACGGACTCTGCCACCTCCATCGGGGACGGTGATCTGGGTGGGGTTGTATGGGTGGTCAGCACAGGCGATGTGTCGGGCCCTGCTGGGGCCAGGGGTAGACCGGATCCTTCAGCCGCAGCGGCCGGTCCTCTAGGGACACAAGGGTGTGGGTCTCTCACCAGCTCCTCTAGCATGGTCTCTATTTTATGCGCCCGCACGACCGCGGCCAGCTCCTCCATCTCAGCGGTCCAGCGATCGAGCAGGTCCCGTACTTGGACCCGGTTACGGCAGCACAACAGCATCACTTGGGTGTTCAGCCAAGCCGCCGTCCCGGGGGCAGGCTCCGGAGATTCAGGCCTCTCTGATGGTGCGGACATGTTGCAAGCTGCTTCCAGGAACTGGTTATGTTTGCAGAGTCCTGGCGTCCCCGCTTTTATAGCCTCGGCTACATCAGGCAGACACACTCTCGCGCCCCCTTGGTACTCTTCAGTACTTCCGCTTGTTGGGGCGGGGCTTCGCTT